>NC_051159.1:173016285-173316285 GCF_013339745.2 Dermacentor silvarum | reverse complement strand
ATGTACCAGTCGTGTTCTTAAACTTCTATGGGTCTGTGGAACTAGGTGCCGGTTTATTTTTTTTTTATTTTTTTTTTTTGGGGGGGGGGGGTGTACAAGATCCGGAATGAACATTTAAATTGAATCCTTAACTGACGTTCGGGGCTTCTATTTGGGAATCAAAAAAGGCTAAGCACGTCTGTTACAGAATCATGAGTCTGCCCTTAACATATTTTTATAATCTTTATTAGTTGCGATTTGTAGGGTTCATGTACAATGATCGTATGCTCTAATCTCGACCTTAAGTACGTTAAGTAAGCTGATAATTTATTCAATAACGGAAGATCTTTTTTTTGCCTACAATAAACAATGAATAGAGAGTTTCTTATTCGAATTGTCACAAGCAGCATTATTGTGTTTCGCAATATAAATATTTAAAAGGAGTTACCTTTAGACATTTAATTTAGTGGCTGGAGGGCGGAGGATGACGGGCCAAGAGAAATAACCGCAGGAACTCCATCACGCGAGTTTTCTCTGCGAAGTTTTGTAAAAAAAAATCGTCCACGTTTGTAGATGCCATCGATTGCTACATCATACAATATACTCTCCTTGACAATAGAAGAGTGCGCACAGGGCCAGAGCTGCATTCGCTGCTTCCTTACGCCACATAATAAAATTGTACCCCAACAAGATGTTTAATATGTAAGAAATCAGATGAGCAAACGCCGCGACCCCTAGAGTAGGCCTTTCTTTATGTGCAGTAAGGGAAGCTACAGATCAACATGAAAATTCCGGAATCAAGACAAATACCTTCGTATGTAGAGATCAAAGCACAGTAGTGCTTAGGCTGTTTCTGTCAGTAACGCTAGGTCGGCAGCATCGATGTATCACTTCCATGCTTAGCGACGTCGGGCTGAAACGGGGAACGGGAAAACCATGGGAAGAACACCGGCCGCCATGTGCACTGTCATCAATAATCACGAGAACAGCACGAAGAGATGGGCCCGTGGCTCAGAAATAACGCTTGCTTGTAGGCTTAGCGAGCGACCAAAAGCTTGGAAAAATGGTGTGTGGGGTAAGCAGAATGGGCGACCTTCAGGGAATGTCGCCTGACCTTCCTAACATCTCAGCCTAGAGAGGCTCTGAAACGAGTGAAGCCCCATGACAACTTACGCAGATAAATGATTTGTGGCTAGGCTGGGCATTGTACTTTATTCATAACGACCGTTACAAAATTTGAACATAGAATCCTTTAGTACCACGGTGAATTGAACTGTTAGTAGTATTATGGAGCAGATTGTGAGTTGCAGACTGCAGTTGATGAGAGACAACATGAAGGTACTTAGAACACCGACTTAAGAAACCCAAAGGCTTTTAGGAGAACGCCTGGTGAAAATGCGATAAGGCATTACTAGCTTAAGAGTGCAGTCGCATAGTAGTGCTAGTTCAATATAGTTCAGGTGGACAAGAATCCAGAGTGACAGGAGCTTTTAGTGTGCTATGTCATGCAAATGCAATGTTGTCTGATTACTGCCATTACCTAATTGCCAGTAAAATACACGAGGCATGGTTGAGTCTTGCGCTGTTAGTGCTGCTAAAAAAGAAGAATCAACAGACCTCAGCTATTCCCCCTCCAGGCTCTGAACAAATTTACTGCGACAGCAGTTGGTCCTCGAAGCGGACACCAATATCTTCTCAGCGCATCCAGACGGATAATATAAACATCGATTTTGAAGTTAGATGGTGCCTAATGCCACAAATCTAGCTATTATTTACACTTTCTCTGCGTTTATTATCGGACATTGGGATATATAGTCCATGTTAACAAACCACCGAACGTGAAAGAAATTTGTTGCCGTAAAAAATTTGCCAGAACCCATCTGACAATGACTGTCGACGGTTATACGTTTAGCATTGCATGAATGTAGCGACCGAACATATTGCCACCGTCGAAACGAATGATGTAGGAAGGGCGCGCCGCAGTGGGACTCCCCCCCTTTCGCGCTTCCCTAAGAACACTAGGTGCCATCTAGCGGGGTCGCCGCGAAGCCTACGCATGGCCTCCGAAATGCATGGCTCTCTGGGGCGTGCGAATGCTGAGAAACGCGTCATGCGGCCGTCGGGCTCCTCGCTCGCGGTTCTTTCTAAACACGCTGCGCCAACTAATGGCGCGGCCGAGAAGTCCGCGCGTGGCCTCTGAGATTAGAAGCGTGGGCGCCGGTGCGTGCGAATGCGGAGAATTGTTCCCTCGCTTCCCCTCACATCCAGTGTCACATACACAGTGGCCCAACTTGGAGAGAAGAGCATTGAAGAGCGACACATACCCAGTGCATTCATGGCGCAGCTCGCTAAAGCGTTGGCATGAAATACTTTCATTGAAAAGTGGCACATACCCAGTGCAATTGGGGTGCAGCCTGCTGAAGCACGGGGCTGCTGTTCTTGAGGAACCCTCGTGATGTGGGTTCGATTCCACGGAGCATCGAAGAAATTTAGGGGATATTTCTTGTCATAGAGCGGCAAACACCTGCTGGCACTTACCCAGTGACCAAAGTTTGCATCAAAGAGATTCATTGGAAACCAGCACGAACTCTGGTACACACGCCATACTCCAAGTCGGTGTTAAAGAGTTTCTTCGAACAGCGGTATCTACCCACTCCCGCATCTACAGCGACCCATGTCAGTGTGAAAGAGGTTCATTGACGTGCACATTGCCACATTCTTGTCACTCAAGTTGGGCCGATGGTTGGTTTCGAACCCTGTTGCCTTAGCACAGCAGCCTGATGCTCTAACCATTCTACTATGGACTACACAGCAACCCACGTTGGTTGAAAAAAAACGTTAGATGCAAGCATGCATAGATAGATAGATAGATAGATAGATAGATAGATAGATAGATAGATAGATAGATAGATAGATAGATAGATAGATAGATAGATAGATAGATAGATAGATAGATAGATAGATAGATAGATAGATAGATAGCCCGCGGAAAGTCTGTGAAGTTCCCAAAAATGCTAACGCATTAAAAAAAAAGTTGTCGCAGTTTCACCTGAAAGGCGAAGCATCAATTGCGATAGCAAACTTGTAGAGAGCTATACGGAGTAATGAAATTAGCTTTATCAGCTGTATAAACTTGGACATGCAGCAGCATCGGCAACACGCAGAACTGTTGTCGACGCCATCGGCGTTTTGCCCGCGTTCGCTCAAAATGCGTGCGGCGTTGGTGACTGTTGCCGGAGCCTCTGATATAAATAGGCACTGCGTGCCGCAGCTAAACGACGCCTCCCTTCCCTGCCCCTCCCCCACGGCCTCTCGCTCGTCGGAAGAAGGCGCGTTTGCTCTACATACATGGTGATTGTGAAGGAGAACAGAGACGCCTACTTCTGCAGCCCTTAAGCGAGCACGGCGCAGAACGCGCGTTTGTTCTCCGCCGTGCGTTCACTCCCCGTGAAAGACGTGCCCCTCGCGCCCTTTCACTCGCACATACAGCGTTCGGCGCGCGGCGACGATTTCTTCTCCAAATGACGTCATACGGAACCTCACGGCGACGGCGACGGCGACGGCGACGCCGACGGCGACGGCGACGCCGACGGCAGAAATCTGCTTTTGAGTGTCCATATAATTGCTATCGCAATAAAAGTCAGAGGCCTGCGCAGCACACGCAGCACAGTCACAGCGTAAGCTGGTGAGCGGCTCAAGAGTAGCTCCAATTTGGGCACCACGCACAGCAGGGTCTTCGCGGCAGTCTGTTCGCCTCGTTTTGACGAGAACGATCTGAACTGTCCGCCCGGCGTCGACGTCGAGCTGCGGCTTGTAATGCTCTCTGCACAGCAGTCTGCTGAGCCCGATCAAGCCTTAAGAACTGCAACTTACATGTCGGGCGTGCCACCTTTGCAGGCACTTTAACTAGATGGCACCACCATACTGGCGGAGGCTCGGCAGCTCGGGAGCGCGTTGATTGCGCGCCTCGTCTGAATCGAATATCGTCGTCTGCGCCTGCGCGCGCTGCGTTTGTAGGCACCTTACCAAGATGGCGCCACCATACTGGCGGAGGCTCGGGTCGGCATAATTGGCTCGGGTCGGCTAGTTGGCATAATTTATCTAAGCTATTTCACATGCTCATTGATCCAAGTTACCTACTAGCTTGGGCTACTAAGTATGTGCTGGCTGATCAGACAAAATGGCCCACTATGTATGTGTGTACCCGAATAGAAAACTTGCAGGTGGTTGCTGTCGGGCCTAGTACACAACTCTGGTAAATGGGTATGTACCTGAACAGACAACTTTGGCACGGTGTATGTGATTTGGTATGCGCCCATGCTTGGGCCAATCTCCCAGAATGAATGTGCCAAGGTGTCACAAGGGACGCGTAGCCTTAAATATAATAAAGTGAAAGAACTCCATCCGCAACAGACACTTAATGGATAGCCAATAGCAGAGAAGTTGCATCTGGGATCCTGGGGATAGTAAGGGTTTCCAAGGAGTTTCAACTGGGCCACAGTGATTACAACAAGATACATTGTGTCATTATATCATTCGGAATTGTGGTTGGCAGCAGCAATGCACTTCGTTTGCTTGCTGATGTGCCCATAAGGTTTCGTGCGTGATTCAGGGGTGTCATAGAGATATGACATGGAGATAGAATAGCCATCATAATAATATTCGTAACTTAAAAACATGTCACCACTTACATACCCATCATAAGAAAGATTGCTAATTCCGTTATGGTTGCCAATCATCTACAAAGGATGGATGTACCGGCATTTTTTTTCTGACGGATACTTCGCCATGCCTACAACAGAGAGAGAGAAGGGAGGAAGGAGAGTCAGGCAGGTTAACCAGACTTTTTTCACTTTGCTACCCTACACGTGGGGAGGGGGATGAGGGAGCGAAAGAAAGAGAGAGAAGACACGAGTCTTTATGGCACTTTCACATGCACTAAGGTAGGTGCAGCATGCTGCTATGCCTACAAAATATCCACTATAGTTTGGCGGATATTTCTACATTCCACGCATGTATTCCGCCCATGACATTCCACCCATGACTCTCAGAATTCGTGTATTGAAAGGCATTTTGTGACCCACATAGCATCGTATTTTATTTCATTTGATTCATTCATTTATTCACTTATTCTTTTTGATATTACTCTAGAGTCTACTAAACAATAGTGAACTAGGTATCCTAAGTAAACATATCTGTATGCACGAAGGAATATGTGGGCGAAATGTTACCCATACTTGACTTGTCGGTAACTTTGCAAATGCATTGTTACCGGGAAGCCGAAAATAACATGTACGTACACTCGTATCATGTCGCTTTATTACACTTCAGTTCACTCCATATTACGTACAACATTGTATCACGCAACAACACTTATAACAGTCACCTGATGTCACTGCAAGCTATCTGAAATCGAGCGATTTGTATAATGACATTTTTCTCATGTGATATTAGTGGGAATCAGTTATTACGAGCAAATATCATTTTGAGCGTAAGTTATTTTGAAAATTATAGCCTTGCCATTTTTGTTTTAAGGGTATTAAATGTTGTTCCGGTGAGCATCATCCCTAAGACATACTAACATACTTCTTAATACTAACAATAGATAAGCGTTATCACTCAGGAAGGTACTAGCATTTTCCCTGAATATCCAGGAAGCTCAGAGATTTGAAACATAACTAAAGCAGTTTATTATAGCTACTTCAGACTAATTTAAGTTTCTTTCCCACTGTATTATCTGTTTTGTGTAATCACTTAACATGCTGGAGTCTTTATTACATTTTCCGTGCTATAGTTAGTTCTTTTTTTTTTTGAAAATATAACTTCATAGGTATTCACTTTTAAATGGATGCACAGCCAAACACTGTATTTTGACCATTGGTATGCTATGATTTTTTGCAGAATTTTATAATTGTAGTTGCAAGTGTGACTATAAAGTATTTGCTGTTACGTTTAAATTATCGTTGTCATCATGCTCATAGGAGATCCCAATTCCTTTTCTAACTACGTGACTTCCATCAGTATATACATCTCTTGTAATTCTTACCTTATTACTGATTTTAATAAGCTGATGTTGATTCTCATTTGGAATGTGAGGAGTTAGCAGACGGCCCCATAAAAACATCCACGCTTCATGATGTTAATAAGTAATAACTTCTAGAAGAAAATTCCAGGATAGATGCTGAACGCAAATAATGAGCAACATATATATGATGGATGAATTCTGAGCTAAAGGCATGAGAAACTTGGCTTGGTGATCACCGAAATACGTCCAGACCTTTAGGTGTTAACTGCAGCTGTGAAGAACAGAGGCCGACAGCTGAAAGTTCGCCAGTCAGTTCAAGGTCCCCCAGCACAAGTATTTGGCGATAGCTAGGCAGTAATGACTGCACAAGGAAAGCCCGCCCGATCACGCAGCATCATTTATTACTTTTTGTCTGGAAACTGGTATATCCTAACTTCAATGTAGCCGAGTAATTGCCTTCTTTCTTGTCCCCGCGTTTATAACTTCTATCTGGAATCCTCGTGAATTCAAATATCAAGAAACCGCCAGCGGGTGGCACTGTACTGGATTCGATTTGGCATTTATTCTCCAAAGCTGCTGGTACCTCTTTCTAAAGAAGGGATGCAGAAATTGCGCATTACTTCCAGCTGCGAATGTCTGCTTTTCGATAAGTGAAAATATATATCTCAATTCTATAATCCCTTAGCCAAAGAGTGCGGGTCACATTTCAATATTACGTCCAATGCGCTAAGGATCGCTAGGACTGGATAAGTATTCTGAGGAGAAAAGTTTGATCCTGGTGTTATTTGCTCTTATACCTTCCGAAAACAAAAAATGCGTTGATCCAATTTAGGCGTAATGCATGCCGGATTTGCTTCCAAAGAATAAAAATAACGAGGCTGTTTCAGGTTACCGCCTTAGATATAACTCACGGGCGTACTTTTTTTTTCTCAGAAAAAAAGAAACATTCGTGGTTTCGCGAGGTGCAATAATGTTGAGGCATCTCTGCTAATACCAGTAATTTATCGCGCATAATCTTGTTGAATGTAAAAAAAGAGAGAGAACGTGCTGTGAAAGCATCAAAAATAGACTGACTTTTCCAACCTTAGAGGTTGAAAACAGAAAGGACTGATTTTGTAAAGAGGAGAACCGTCCAAATCAAGTAAAGTTGTGCTTGTACTGCATTCGCAAAGGTGTCTCAGGTAGAAATAAAGAAATACGCAGGATATGGCAGTAATATTTCGGACGCATGACAGCATGATATATATAGGTTACTTATATAGGTGCACGTAAGGCTCGTTGCTACTTGTTTAGGTTGAGAGGATGCTTCAAAAAAAAAAAAAAAAACTTGCGATTGGTATTAAACGCAAACATCGCGAGACCCAGTGGCACAAATATTTACCGTATACCTTGAATTGAACTTGAGGCAAGTCTGTTTGCTGCTGAACTTTGGCAGCAGCAAGAAATAACAGTTCTGTTTGCCATGCTCAGCCAGTTTTCATGATGTACGTCTTTTCCTTCCACATTTCTTTTTCTTTTGAAGAAGGCAAGGGCGTGCATCAATATCTCGGTGTCGCTCTAACAAACCGATTTGTTGCTATGGATTCAGAATGACTTTTTACTGCCGCTGCACAAGCCCTTTCCCAACTCTACCGCGCCCTACCGTTGCGTGATAGCACATGGCGGGGGGGTATTGAATAAATCTGAGCGGCAGCTTCGTGGTAACATGCCATGAGCTGCACCACTCTGGGCAACGGGCTTCAGACCGTTCTTGCCTGAAGAAGTTGCAACCCACCATGGTGGCTTTGCGGCTATGGTAGGGGTGATGGGGGTGAAATGCAAAAACGCCCGTGTCCCGTGCATTGGGCGCACATCAAAGATCCCCTGGCGGTCAAAATTAATACAGAGTCCCCCACTACGGCGTGCGTCATAATCAAACCATGGTTTTGGCACGTAGAGCACCAGAATTCAATTCAATTGAAGAAGTTGCACATTTGCATCAAACTTTCAGATGAAGTTGGTGTTCGGTTGTTATGCAGGTCGGGCGCTGAGAGACCTTACCAAAGGTGACTGCGAAAAAATTATTTTGTCCCGCATTCGTCATTCAAAACTTCACTCAAATCTGAAAGAAAGAAATTCACGTTATCTAGTGCAATGCTATCATTTGTGACTATAAAAATTAGGAGCAGGCCTCATAGCAACGATAAAACATTTAAGTTGCAGTTAAGGTTTCACTAAAACTGCCATATGCATCAGACCGAAAAAGTACAAGATTGGTGTAATTCCACGCAATCCCGCTTCAAAGGCAACGTTCACATCATCATCACGTTCATTTTTGTCCAATTCTTTTTAAGGCAACGCAAGTTGCTTCCTATTTATGTCTGATACGAAACATTTCATATTTGAGTTGAATGCACAAGAGTTTAGCCCAACGCTTCAGAAAATTACGCCAGGATGTTCCGTTTGTTCCTAGAGCATTACCAACAGGAATAAGTAAGTAAGACGCTTAAAGAATGAGTAGGGGGGTGGGATATTATAAAGCTTTCTTTCGTAAAAAAACCCGCCGTGGTTGCTCAGCGGCTATGGTGTTAGGCTGCTGAGCACGAGATCACGGGATAGAATCCCGGCCACGGCGGCCGCATTTCGATGGAGGCGAACTGCGAAAACACCCGTGTACTTAGATTTAGGTGCACGTTAAAGAACCCCAGGTGGTTCACATTACCGGAATCCCCCAGTACGGCGTGCCTCATAATGAGATAGTCGTTTCGGCACGTAAAAGCCCATAATCTAATTTTATTTCGTAAAAAAATGCCGGGCCTGCGCGAAACACGCACCACAGTCACATCGTAAGTTGCAAGAGCTTCCTCCTCGTAGCTTGAGGTAAACTGCTTGACGATGTCTACTGCAAGTAGCGACCATGGAAGTAAGTGGTGTAATGTGCGCACATAAATTGAAATACAGAGATATATGCGTTGTGGTGGGAAAATACTCCGCGTAGAACATGCCCTGTTATAGTACACGCTTCCTGCACCACTGGAAGCTGTGTGCGGCGACTACTTCCTATTTCGAGCCATCAGCCTTTGCTGGGCTTCCGAAGAATCGACAACAGCACACAGGACAATGCCACGGTTTACTTTGACCAGTTTTCGACCAGGAGCAATCGCACAAAGCACACTGCCAGGCAGCGAGACACTGGGGCAACGCCGCCGTGCGCTAAGGATGCGTGCTGCGAAAAAGGCAATATTAAATAACGACACTATTTCCACTTCGGAGTACATTGTATGTCGTATTTTGTGCGCATACACATACGTGTTGGGAAATGCAGTGCCCTGCTGCATTTTGTTGAAGCAGCCGTACGCCTGCAGAAAAGCGGGGCATAACTCGCATTCTTTGTCACCCTTGTCGCGGCACGATTGCGAAAGCATTCTTGAATAAAACAAATAATTAAAAACACAACGTGCCATCTCCATTTTACCCCCGCTTCCGCTGAAGATGAAGAAATCGTTTTTTTTTTCAACTTTCCGCAACGCAGATTTTGTGATGTCGTCATCTGCGTAGAGCATTCGACTTCATCTCGTCCTTTTGTTGGTGAAAGGTCATATATACATATATATATATATATATATATATATATATATATGAAAGTACATATATGTACATATACGTATATGTAAGAAATACATATACGACAAAAATTCGGCGTACATTTCAGCAAATCCAAGCTGAGAAGCCGTGTTCCTTAAGAAAGGGTGGCCGAAAAAAAAAACAGAATTAAGAACGGTCTGAGTTCGCAATGATTTAATTCAAGGACTTGAAACTTTCCTTTAAATGAGGAAAATGACAACTCTTAGCCTGATACCGGTAACCTTGACTTCTTCCAAATGTTTCATGCCAGTAGAAGCTACGCAGCTTATGAACTCATAGCATGCACTCATTACATACAGCGTGGCAACAACTATATCAGCGATTTTCTTAACTCCCTTACCCGCCGTAGTGGCCTAGTTTCTATGGTGTTGCGCTTCCAAGCCTGAGAGCGCGGGATCAAATCCCGGTTACGGCGGCCACATTTCGGTCGGGGCAAAATGAAAGACGCACCCGTGTACCGTGCATTAGGTGCACGTTAAAAACCACAGGTAGTCGCAATAAATCCAGGATCCCCACTATGATGTGCCTGAATCATACCATGGTTTTGGCACATAAAACACCAGATTGTTTTCTAAACTCCGTAGTTCAGTTGCTGTCAGTGCCAAAATACCATCAAAGATATCTGAACCTACCGGAGATATTGCTTTCTTGCGTGACGCATTGTTATATTTATGAATATGTAGACCATTTGAAACAAGTAAAAGAATATGTAAATATTTATTTCAGTTTTATTTAGAGACTGCTCCGTCTACGGCATTATCCTTATGTTTGCTAAACTTATGTTAGGAAGCGGTCACTACTAGTTTCCCAAAACGATGCAGCATTACAACAGACTTTGTGTGCGCACCTAGTTCTCGAAGGAAGGCGTACGTGGGAACACTTGCTGCCTTGCTAAACAGCATAACAGCATATCTGCATGAAGAATCTTGATGAACGTATTTCGCATCACTTGCAGCGCTAAAAGATGTGGTGTATATATGCTATAGTTACGGTTTCAGTGTAATAAATTTTAGCCCGACGTACCCTCCCAAACACTATGCAAAAAATGAAATTAACAGGCATGGTAATGTAAACCTAAATAAAACGAAAACCAGGCTGTAAGAACTTAATGTTTCTTTCGAAGAAATCTGAGTTCCTGTTTTTATTTTTATTTTCGTCTGTGTGTGTGAGAAAGTCTTTAAAAACGGTTCATTCGTAGAAAGTGAATACAAAATAGTCAACATAACAACGCCGAAAATGTTGCGAACGCAGTAAGTAATGGTGACAGTAAAAGCTTTCGCCTTACTGTCGACCTTAAACCGTCAGAGAAGGATGCGTTCCCTGGTGTTGGCGTCAACAATCGATCACCTAGTGGCAGAAGTGCCACGAACCAATATCAGCGGCGGAAACGCCCTTGGAGGGTCGCACGTAGTCGGCCCGACGGTGCACGCCACTGGAGGACAAATCGCCAACAAAAACGCCATCAGCAAACGTCCCACGTTGCAAAAAGAAAGGCACGTGGACAATAGATGTTCGCAGCTAACGTCAATAGCGGTCTGCACTCGGACAGCGGACGCACGCGGATTTCTCGTTGGTAGAGCGTTTTTCAACGGAAGCACGGGTTTAGTTAAGGACGGTTAGTGCGGCGAATACCAGCACGTCATTTCGGGGTGTGAGCATCACCGTTGCTTGCAAGCCATAAACACCGGGTGGTGCGATATACGTTGTGTTCTTCAGAGCCAGAAGGGAGTGCAAATCTACGGGTCTCATAAAAAAGAAGGGGGTAGTGGGCACTTTGAGATTGGAAAAGTATACCGAGAACTCCGGGATGACAGCACTTATAACAATGTAGGACAAATCTTCACTGCCGCGTTGTACTGTAAGGACGCTCTTTGCACGCCTCCCGACCCGACGCCAACACGCGCTTTTAAATTGCTGAAAATGCGGCTCTAAGGCCGAGTATCGCCAAGGGGGTTTAACGACTGCAGTGTCGTGGGAAAGCGGACGCTTAACGTCACCTACGAGAGAACGCTCATCGCGTGATTTTATGTAGTTTTAGATCGGGTTGCGTAACTGCAAATGTTTGCAAATTGTTTTCCCTATTCCTCAACATAATTATGACAATGTGTGTAATTTGAATAATTTGAGGCAGTGAATAATTAGGTCAAATATTTGACATCTTGAAACTGAAACACCTAGAAGTGCTAACTAGTGTAGATTTTTTCAGGACTGCCAGAAAAAAAAATACATTTTTTTTTGTCATACCACCTGCTGCGTCGGCTGTCATTCACACTTTCACTAATGGAGTGACTGAAGTATGTATCCTTGTAGTATTATTTCTTTCGGTAGATCTTGTGGCCGATTAAAGGCGAGAACAAGGTCACAGTGCAAAAGAAGACACCAACACTAACAACAAGAGGAGACGTGAAACACGAAATAGATGGAACCGGCTGTGGACATCAGCGGACTTTACTATAATGATTAAACTTACGTTGAAGAGTTCACATATGGGGTAAAAATTCGAGAACAGGAAAATCGTGTGGGCGATGATGGATTGTGTCCTAGAATTAGCCAGCAAATATATTAGTCCTCATCGTATTAGATTATGGTTGTGATTCTTCATAAGTGTAGACAGCTTGCCTATAAAGCCAAAGAGAAAGCCGGTGCTCATAACAAAGCGCGTATTTAGAGACCAAATAGTATTAACAGGGACAATTAACTCCGATTTTCTTATTCACATGCATGTAAAACGCCGAAATGCTCTCATTAGACAACTGGGTTGATTTGAATGAAATGTGTTACATTTAACAGAAACGCATATTCTAACAAATCTAGGAAGTCGTAGTAAAGCAGAACTTTGAAAAAACTATTACCGAAACTAGGTCAGTATCAAAATCATTGAAGCATGAAGTTTACCAATTCTTAACTCAGCCCCAAAAACCGATATTATAATTATATAATGCATCTGTTACTACATATAAAGTGGACAAATCCTAGATATGAGTTTACACCTTACGTGAAGTTGTTACACTTCTTACGAAAGTTCTAAAGGGTCGGTTCCCCAAAAACGTTATATATTATGAGTGCGGTGTAAAACACATCGGATTCGTTCCTCTTAGATGTCGTAATCTGTGTAGTTTACCGAATTTTTGTATTTAATACTAAATTATTGCGTAGAAATCTTCGCAGTTTCTCTTTTTTTTTCAATTTTGCAGTTTTCCACAATATTTGCAGAAACATTGGCAGCCTAAGCAAAAATTCGGCTCAAATTTCAGTTTCCTTAAATACAATAAAACCTCTTTGAATACAGTGCTCTAGGTGCCGAGAAAAACGATTTCTTTGTTACCATGTATTTTGAGTGGAGCTTCTAAGGTAAAGCTCCTTGTTAAGGCCTATTGGATGTAACGAATTCCAAAATAAAAAAGAACAAGAAATAGTAATATATTAGCTGTAAGAAGTTGCAAAACGATATTTTTGACAACTATAGCTTTCGTTAGAGTTGTCAATGGCGCAATTTCTCATAATTACAAGCTTGGCGTCCTCCTTTATGCCATTCTGGATACCTAATGCATTCCAGACCCAATCCTTACTCGTCTCATAACATTGCATTTATCACTGATGAAGACAACCGGTTGCACTCACACGCACGCACACATTCACACCAAAATTCAGTGGCAATTTACTGGTAAATGCGACACAAATGTGTTAGCATTACGTCTCACCTATTTGAGGTCCCGAATTCATGATTTAAAACGCGTTCACCACATTGCAAAGTGTTGTTCAGGGACTGACTCGACACACGCCCTGCCTCTTCCAGGTGATAAGTGCAACTGGCGGTGGTCTGGAGCAGAGAACCGTCAGTTGCACTATATGCGCAATGCGAGCAAGAGCTTGCGGACGTAGACAAACATGCTCTCCCGAACACTGCCGTTAAACTCCGTCTTCCTCTTTTCCGACGCACTGGCCAGACACAGTCTGCAGACACTCTTCTTTTCTTATTTCAAATTAAAGGCTAGCATTTGGTTGACCTTGTTTGTCTCTCTCTCTCTCTCTAATATATATATATATATATATATATATATATATATATATATATATATATATATATATACAGGGTGTTTCAGCGAACACTTTCATAATTTATTTCAAGTTGCCTGTGACAGATAGCCCAGTTCTAGTTAATGAGCTGGTCTGCAAGAAGAGGCGGACATTACTTGGGCAATAAATAGAAATGCATAATCGACTAATTAACAAAAATTCACTAATTAAGTTTTTAACTAGTTACCTGATGGCCCATATTGCAATTTCCAAATTGTATCCGTGGAGTTCACAAGGCGGATCTACTTGGAATTAATTCTCATGATGACACCAGTTTAGAGATATTAATTCCCGAACTTTGTGGAAAAATGCATTGGCGTTCCAGTTAATTTTGTACTTCAATGCATAAAGCGACGTTTTGTTAAGAAACTAACTGGAACGCCAATGCATTTTTCCGCAAAGTTCGGGAATTAATATCTCTAAACTGGTGTCATCATGCGAATTAATTCCAAGTAGATCCGCCTTGTGAACTCCACGGATACAATTTGGAAATTGCAATATGGGCCATCAGGTAACTAGTTAATAACTTAATTAGTGAATTTTTGTTAATTAGTCGATTATGTATTTCTATTGATTGTCCAAGTAATGTCCGCCTTTTCTTGCAGACCAGCTCATTAACTAGAATTGGGCTATCTGTCACAGGCAACTTTAAATAAATTATGAAAGTGTTCGCTGAAACACCTTGTATATATATACAGGGTGTCCCAGCTATCACGCAGAGCGATTTTACAAAAGAGGATCGGCGTTACGCGAAGCAAACCTAGTGCTTATTGTTTCCAGTACAGTGGCGTAGCCGCCAGTAATTTTTTCGTTACTGCGATTTATTTAGCTAATTGTAATTATTTATCTAACTCGAGAAGTACTGCCCTAATTGTCAAAGTGTCAATGAGAAAATTGTAGAGCAACATCGAAAACTCCCGATACAGCTTTCTGGTACTCAGAACGCGCTACATAAAAGAGTTTTTCCGAGCGTGAAAGAAGCCCGCGAATACACGCAAAGTGCCTCGAGCGACCAGTCGCACGGAAATTCTTCGTGTATTCGCGGGCTCCTTTCACACACGGAAAAACACATTTATGTAGCACGTATTAAGCAACAGAAACCTGTATCGGGAGTTTTTCATGTTGCTCTACAATTTTCTCATTAACACTTTGACAATTAGGGCAGTACTTCTTGAGTTAGATAATGAATTACAATTAGCTAAATAAATCTCAGTAACGAAAAGATTACTGGCGGCTGCTCTACTGTACTGGAAACAATACGCACTAGGTTTGCTTCGCGTAACGCCGTTCCTATTTTGTAAAATCGTGCTGCGTGGTACCTGGGACACCCTGTATACAAATAAATATACTCATTCATACGCGCTAAGCTCTCCCGTGCTCTTTTTACCTCTACTACGTAGCCTGATTCACCCACTTGACCCTCCTACACTTTTTTCCTAACTGTGATATTCCTAATGCTAAGGCATTAAAAAGAGACTGATGCAAGTCGCCTCTGTGAAAAGACACAAAACGACCAAATACCGTCGCGAGGATTGCTTGTTTTTTATATCTTTATAGCACTGGCACGCAACGCTATGTTCTTGGTATTACTAAAACCCCTGGCTTTCATACATTATAACGAATAAGGTTACCACTCCCTTGAAGGTGAACAGTGTCAAGTTAATACTACTGTGAAGTGCACAAATACAACCTTGGCCAAAATGTATAGACAAACAACCCGTTAACATAGAAGCTCCCTAAATTTCCGTTGCATTAAGTAATACTCTGCACTTTCTAGTGTAGCTTATCCTCCCGTTGCGGACTTAGCAGCTCCAGGGGACGTATGCACAGTGAATACTGTTTGTGCGTGCGCATTTCTTGAAGTCCCTATCATTTTCCTTTAGTTTTATTGCCTTGTATTTTCGACATGTAGGGTAGCAAACCAGATGCAGCCTGGTTAAAGTCCATGCGTATCCTCTTAGCTCTCTCATTTAGGGAAGGGAAAAGCGATACGTCTGAGGAGAATACGGAATAGCAAAAAAAAATATGAAGAAAGAAAAGGTTGACTGAATAAGATCTCGAAAAAAAAATCAGGTTATCTGAACTTTCAATCATCACTTTGAAGATACGTTTATATTGCCTTCAAAGAGACAGGTTCAAGTAATTGTTGTCGATATATCTTACCGTATCGGAAGCAGCTCCCGCCGAACGCGCTTCGTCGCATTTTGAGAAATGACAGATTTTACCGGAACTCTCTTCAAACGCGACCGAGCGCACGCTCCACTTCCGCAGGGCAAAGATCTCAGCTTTCCGTTTCCGGCCCATCAAATCTGTACGTCCGGGCACATTGCATTGGCAAAGCGCAAGCAACCATAAAGTATAGCTTTGGAGGAGTTGTGTTCACAAGTAGAAACTCAAAGTACGCAGAGACAGTACTGGAGCTCATCCAACTTCACAAGCGGGCAAATGATGTCGGCGACTATAGTATGTGTATACTGGCGAAAAGAGAGAAATCGATTGGCTGCTGGTGTGGGTGTCGCGTGGCGCTTGCGCAATTTGTTTGGTATCCTGGGCGTCTGAAATTACTTGACTAGGGTTTATATTTTGATCAGTAATTAGAGACACTATACTGCCCTATTCCCCAAAAAGTGTGCTGAAATGTTTATCGGGTTTGTGTGTCCGTGTCCGTGCGTGTGCGTGCGCGTGTGCGTGCGTGTGCGTGTGCGCGTGCGCGCGCGCGCGTGTGTGTGTGTGTGTGTGTGTGTGTGTGTGTGTGTGTGTGTGTGTGTGTGTGTGTGTGTGTGTGTGTGTGTGTGTGCGTGCGTGCGTGCGTGCGTGCGTGCGTGCGTGCGTGCGTGCGCGCGCGCGCGCGTGTGTGTGTGTGTGTGTGTGTGTGTGTGTGTGTGTGTGCGTGCGTGCGTGCGTGCGTGCGTGCGTGCGTGCGTGCGTGCGTGCGTGCGTGCGTGTGTGCGTGCGTGCGTGCGTGCGTGCGTGCGTGCATGTGCGCGTTTGTATGCGCGTGAGGGAGTATTCTAGCTGATCACAACTCGCAGTGTGTGTTACGCACATTTGGGCTACATTCTGTTACCTTAGACGCGCTAAATTCTGCTTATCCTTTCCAATAAATAATACCCAAGTATAACCCGTTGCCTAAACAAATATTCATTGGATGCTTTGGCTCACATATTGGCGACAGCTTACCGCAGCAAACGACGGAACCGCCATTTTTTATCCTTGTGTGGAACTGCACACTATTACTTCCAGCCCTTCTGCCGGTGACAGATGTCGCATTTTATAAACTAAGAGGCAGCAGAGATGCGAAAATGAGTTCGCCCAAAGAAACAGAAATCACTGCAACCTGCCTCTGGGAGCAAAATGCCGCAATGTCTGCAGTGCAAAAGGTGAAACTGCTTTATGCGGTATTGCCACACACGCACCTTTGCAAGCGTGGCGACGGGAGCAGATCGCCTGGTTTTCACAACACCTCCGGGGATCGATTACAGCGCCCAAAGGTCCTTCGCATGTTGGTTCATGCCTAATGCGCTGCTACACACAATGTTCAATATACGTTGCCGTCTAGATTTCTTCACGCTGCACACCGACATAAGGCACAGTTATTGCTTTTGGCTTTGCTCGCAGTCTCTTCGTACCATTCTTATCATCGTAGTTTCTTTTTTTAGAGACCATTCGCAGAGCGACGGACGTTGCCTAGACTAGTTGCGAAAGGCTGTCTCCCGAACTTTGCTTCAGAAGCTGGTACAAAGGTACTGGCGTAACCTCAGTTAACTAGAACACCGCCGAGTTTGCGGCATCGGCCAGGCATTTATGCACTGCAATGTAGTAATTTCATTCCCTCCCGGGCGTTGTTCTTATCAGTATTAGACGTGCGGTGTAATTTTCCCGACTGTGGACGTGTCCATTCAGGCGTAGTCAGTGCAGTTCTACAAGTATTCGATTCGTGCTAGACAAGTAACAAGTTAGATTTCAGCGTTCCGCCATCATTTGCAGCATTGCGTGGTTGCTAACGGACCATGTTTTTTGCGCCATACACATAACCTGATTGCCTGGGTCCGCCTAGCCGGGATACGCAATCATTCTCGGGTACTTTCTCCTAATCGGCGTGTGAATGCGTCATAATCATCATTACTTCCTGTGCGTAGTCACGTTTCCAATTTTCACGCAAATCTACCTTGATCCGCAATAAATTAAGGGTATATGTTGAGCTGCCATAGAAATGCTTTTTCATTGCGTTTGCGGTGCCAGTGCCAAAAAACTCCCAAAGAGCCGTCCGGGGTGAGCAACAAGAGATGAAGTAGTCGGGCTCACTGGCAACAATGCCGCCTTTAAAAGGTATCACTTGTCTGCGTAGATTTGTCAGTGTACAACAGGGACATGAAAGGGGCTAGATTGTGGCATTTCGTATTTCCTACTTGCGTTATGTACGCAAACACGAAGAAAGGAAAACCCAAACAAACGAGTGATTCACAAGTGCGAATTAGCCCCCATTCGCTCTTCCGCGTTTTGCTATCTGCGCGTTTATTATTACGGGAGTATATATATATATATATATATATATATATATATATATATATATATGCTCTTAAGAGTAAGTCAATTCATTAATGAAGCACATGACTACGCTAAAAGTGCTTAATAAATTGCAAGAATTTCATGTTTTCGTTTTTTTTATCAGAGTCATGAAAATGCTACAAAAGCGCAAGAACGGGAGCGGTCTTCTTCAAAATTAAACAAAAACTAATAACGTAGCTTACAACGCCCTTGCAATTCCCATTGACCTGTGTGTATTGTGGCTCCTGCAATAAACTGACCGGAGCTTTTCCCTAAAAGCAACGAAAGATGTTTTCCTAAAACGCCGGCTTCCTGTCACTACGGAAGTAGAAAGATGAGACTACGCTTCCTCGCGATGAGCTCTGTTTACTAATAGTAAGGGAAAGTACAACCATGAACAGGCAGCAAAAATAAAATAAAAATAAAATAAAACAAAAAATAAAAAGGAACTCGTCTCATTTTGGAAGTGAGAAGAAGAAGCTTAGAAGCGCAAATTGTTTATCCCTGCCAAAGCAGTTTACGGCACTCGAGTTGGAAAAGAAGGATGCACATTCAAAACAAAAACAAAAAAAAAAGCTAGGGGATGGTTTTTGCGTTGAGTATGTCTACACTTTTCTACTGTAACGCTCACCAATAGCATACTGCTTTTGCCACTGTTTGTTTTCTTGGCTCTGTAACGCGCCAGCTAAGATCGATAGTGTGGCTCCACATGAACAACAAATCTTAACTCACGGAAACAAAAAGCTGCCATTATAATAGCAAACATGTCGACATTGATTATAGTGCTGTCAGCTGCTTCTTTCTTTCCTTTTCTATAGGGCAGTTATTCGCGCCACATCATCCCGAGCAGAGGTTCCGATCATTGTTCCTCGGTTGCTGATGAGGCTGTCGTTCATGGAAGAAGAAACGCAAACCTTCACAGTACAAAACATGATAGAAGTGAGTATACATAATAAATTAGCGCGTGCACACGCAATCAATCATATATTGGCGCCAAGCGTACAGACCTGAACTGTGAGGTTTTATAACAGCAGTTAGTAATAGATATAGTAAGAACCATGAACATTTTAAGTGGGCTCGTGTGGCCAGCCGAAGCGAGCTCACACAATATCTGCGAATACACTTTCAGCCGATCATATAGTGTTTTTTTTCCATAAGGTATTAAGATTTTAAAAACGAAAATTTACGATATTTTTACAAGTATGAAAAAATGAGCGCAGCTTGCACTAGTGGTGCAAGGCCGGAGCAAACAGCGGAGCTTGTGCTCGACCTAGCTTATTCAGGCGTTAGACAGGCGCTATCAGACGTTAGACGTGCAGAATCTCGCTTGGCCGCACGACACGCTTCAAGATGAGTGGCTCCTTCTTCGGGTGTCCGGATCTTCTTTGGTCGTCCCATTGTGAAGGCTACATGTACTCGGCACAGAGTCGACGAGAGTTCTGCCACCGTCGTGGCGGCTCCGAGGTTTATCACCCCGGTGACGTCACGACTAAGCTCCGCCTCCACACGATCATCCAACTGTCAACACGACTGGGGAAAGCGTGTAACTAGGCGGTAGCAAAGCTTGGCGAAGCGACGACGTGTCCTGGCGAAACGTTGACATGTCTAGGCGAAGCGAGGCACATGTGGTTGCTAGGCGACGCGAAGTGACGTCATGGCTAGACGGAGCAGGTGCGTGGTCATAGCAGCTCGGCGCAGTGGTGCGGAGGGGCGGCGAAGCGAGGCGCAGCTGAGCCAGCTGCTTGCTAGGCTCCGCGCGGTGACGTAATCGCCAGGCGCAGTTTATGGTCTACGCTATACGGGCCAAACTTCGGCTTAAGGAGCTCCGCTGTTAAAAATTCATCGGTCCTGCGAATGCGTGAAGATGGTTAACCAGCGAAGCTGAAACGTGTGGCCCCGGTGTTTATCAATGGGTTAATCCCGAGGGTTCATCAGAGTATTTCTCAATTACGAGGTTGCACACTTGTTCGGCTACGACGGAGAAAATGACATCACTGACGGTATGCCCGCAGTCCGCCGTTGTCGCTTGCGCTCGCTGTCTCTAGTTTGTTCGGTGGTGTGGTTAGCAGCATTCGCCCGCCCATTGCCCCTTGCGATTCTTCGAAATTAAATTGCTTCAAATTAAATCTGTCCGTTACGTAAGATTATGAATGGCTCATGCCCCCGTAAACGCGGCCTCCCCATTACGACGACAGAAGAGAAGTGAAATTCTACGCTGCAATGATGAGCGACAACGCAGTCAGCTGTGGAAGAAGACGACGACGACGAACGCGGGAGCAGTGGCACGAGCGCGTGCCGAGCACGAGCACGAGCGCAACCCAAGGGGCGCTAACGAGCCAGCTGCGGAAGAAGCCGACGATGCTCAAGCCAATGCTGAGGATGATAGTTTTGAGTACACAGGCGATTTTGCCTAGCCATATACGATTTCGACTTAGCCATATAAAGCTTCTATTTAATATGCAGTGTCGCTTAACAGTTGTTCAGGAAAAGTTTTAGAGGTACTTCAGACTCCTAGGGCATCAAGGATGGCAGCAAATATACACGAGGGCAAAACATTACAGGCAACAACCGCAGTACAAGAAGGATTCACTTTTCTCACTTTGGTTCTCGAGTATAAACTCTGCATTATCCGACACCAGACGGTCACTTGCTCCTTTCATTTTTTTAAGCGTTCAACCGTCGCGAAGCTCTACAAGGGGGTATTGCTATGAGAAGTTATTACCACTTTTTTAAAGGAAACGCGGCACCCGCCGACAACGTGCCGACTTATTTTAAAAGATGGCTTACTTGGATCACCAAGTCTTCTATCAACAAATATCAAGAACTCACTTGCGAGGATGGTTTCTTGCTCAGCCATCCGGAAATAAACCGGACACAAACATCCGAACCCGTGATAGAAATGGTAAAATATTCATTCATGGAGCTTGTATACATAAAGAAATCGGAGTTGTATGCAATTTTTTACCACACTTTGTATTTCTTCATCGCACACTATACTCTATCTGATACGCAGTATCATTTCCTCCAACCACAGAAGTTCTGAAGGACACGGTGCCCAACTTAAGCCCACATTGCCGGTATTATGTTAACCTTCGAGGAATCATCAACGTTGTTTACCCTTGCACAAGCAGTGATAACAACGTGTCGGAACTGCCTCTCGTAAGAATAAATAAGCGTAAGCGAAGTACCCTCAGCTGCTGTAACTGTGCTCGCAGCAAGACAGCCGTTAGCGCAGTTAACGCGTGCCGACGCGTATAAATTACTTCATTTAAAAAAAAGCAATCAAGGACAACGCATCCTTTTACGGCCTAGGATTTACTATCGCGATAAAAAGTATCTTGGTTCACAAGTTACAAGAGAATAAAAGGAACTATAAGCGCGCTTTATGAAGTGCACCGCGCGGAAGCCTGGTCGTCAAGTGCATTGCTGGTTTATGCTTAGCAGGATTCGATTGACCGCTGCGACGGTGAACAGAAACATTGCAGAAGACGTCGAAGAATTACCGTCCGGTGTTGTGCATTCCTGCACGCGTGAGCAGTCTTTGGCAGTCAGCGGTATTTCTTCTCGTATCGATAGTGTCATCGGTAAACGACACCCGTAAAAGAGAGCAGCCAAAATTTTCTGTTGGAAATGTCCCCTCAATTCCGTATCGCTTTTGGTCGTGTTTTTGTTAAGGTAGTTTAAAGTGGGATTCTTCTGTCAGCCCTTATGACCTTGTTAAAAACAGCAGGCTATTGTTGGCATTCCATTTCATTTAGGCCCCATGATGTTCCAAAGAGCATATTCGCAAGTAGTAAAGCGGCCCAGAGTATACTACAATCTTGTTTGCTGCGGTGATGAATTTTTACAAGCAGTATATTAAATATGAAGCAGGTTAGAAGGTTCCCGCCTGGTAATTCATTGCCTATCTCTGAAGCACAGAACAAAAATGATGTAGTTTTGTAGAACAAGATCAACTAGATCAACTAGAATAATTGTCTGAGTGTATGACATTGTCATCTCCAAAAAATCAAAACGAAGTATTGGAGTTATGCGGAACTACTGGACGAAATACTCGAATGAAATTAGTTTGCCTAGGAATAGAAGCAAATCAGTGTGCCTGACGAAAAAGAAGCTTTCGAAGCTTTCGATATTAGCTCAAATATCAGTGACATTGTTGTCCCAGCTCCGAAAGCCTTACTGTTTATTCACGCATGATAGGTGGCTGTTAGGCGCCGTCGGTATTCTACAACAAGGCATTTAATGCGGGATATGAAAATCATTTGGAATTCTCGAATAAGGTAATCTGATGATACGTCTAGCAACAAAGCGAAATGATTAATCATTTCGAGCGAAACCTAAGTCATCACAGTTTAATAAATTGAGGCTAGGGGCGCCACCACGCCCACGCGTGCATTAGAAGACCAAGGAAGCGCGAATCCGCAGCCCGACCGCGATTCATTAACGAGTCATCAATATCGTTCTGACACTTGCGGGGACCACCGGGATAAGTTAGAGTAAGCGGGTGAACTATACGAGGCGATCATTATCAAGACGAAAGCGGAAGACACCCTTTTGGGAGACATTATACACAGCAGGCCTGTCCCTCGCCACGACGCTGATATGGGCATGTTCACCAGAGCAAAACAGCCATGCGCGAAAAGGCGTTTCTAACACGAGTTCTGTGTTTCCCTAATTATTTAATCAAATACATGAATTACTTCAATTAGCTTTCTTAGTATTCCCATGGTAGTACTAACAGCTTTTCAGCTTCTTGGTATGTCGATGTAGTGAACATTATACTCAAGAATGACTAATGTGTGACACCTTGGGCAGAAATTTTGCCGAATTAGACAGCTTTGTATACTTTTGCCGCTTTCGACATCACGTCAAAAAATTAAAATACGAGATTTCGCTTTTGACAATTTGACGACTATAGCAGAGGAGAGTCACGTTTATTTTGATAAGTGCTTCAATAAAAGCACACCGCAGCGTGTATATGCCACATTCGTAAAAGGTGTTGACACCACACTATTTACTTTTTTTATAGCTACACCACAGGTTCCAATCGGAACATTGAGTGATGGGGAAGGAGTACCACAAAATTACATAAAGCATAAACCGATACAAGGGAACGTTATTAATGACTACAAAAATTCTATTCAATACTGAACACCACTTTTACAAGAAGTGAGAGTGCAAATTCTCGCGGAATGTTTCACGGTTAGTGATAGAAACAAGGTTATCAGGAAGATCATTCTAGAGTGCTATGACTTGCGGCAACGCTGAGGAATTAAAAGCTTTGGTTCTGTCAAATATTCGCGTGAGGCGGAGATGATTATGAAGACGCATAGAAGTACGTAGTGGTGTTACAAGGGGCAATTTGTGTTGTGTTGTGCCGTGAATGTATTTGTGTATCAGACATAACAGAGCGATTGGCCCTTCTTAGTTGGTGGAGCGATTTATCTGTTTAATTCCAAGAACGAACGAGACTCTAGCCTATTAAATAGTGGCGGGGTTCCCAGCATCTTACAACCTTCTTAGAGGGACAAGCGGCTGCTATTTCTTTAGGGTTCGTCATCACAAAAAAAAAGAAGAAGACCCATCATCCTGGCCCTGCGAAAGTGGACTTTCAGCGATGCTCGTTTTGAGCTTGTTCTTAATTGGAACGTATGCTTTTCTGTGTATTGTATGTGGTTTCAATGAATGTTTGCACTGTTCACTTCACTTTGCTGAGTGCTTGTAGTATCTGACTGGGGCCATGGGCCATTGCTTACGGGTGTGTGAGCCATTGCATTTCTGCTTGCTTAGGCCATGGCTTTCCGGTCCCTATACGTGGGAGCGGCCCGCTGCGTCTTGAGAGACGCTCTGCAGGACCTCAATAAAGCTTTTCCTACTATACGGGGATATGACACATTGCTGATGATGACGAATGCCTGTTTTGAGCTTGTTCTTTATTGAACATGCGCTGTTCTGTTGTATGCGTGATTCCAATGAATGTATGCATTGTTCGCTTTACTTTGCCGAGTGCTTGTAGCCTCTGCATTGCAAAGTGATAAGCCTTTCCATTTCTTGCCTGCTTATGATAATTTCTGCTAACGAATGGACACGAAAAATTCCGACAATCGAGAGGCTAACAGCTGTGCTGTAAAAGAATCTTCTTACGATATAAGTGTTCGTGAGAGCATATGCCAGGCGACTGCGATGTTTGTGATATTATTACGGGAGGCGCCCGGCGAATGGCAAGAAACGCTTAGGAATGAAAATATGCATAAATTAGGCTTCTAATCTGTAACAATGCTGGCAAAATCTTAGCATCATGCGTAGTTCTGCCTAGCCAGGAAATCCCGATAACAAAAGATTCATTTTCACCAGTGCTTACATTCTTTAACAGTCCGTTCATATCTGCCTTTTAACCACGCGCATCACTGAATTCGGGCACGTAGTCGCAAAAAACTAAAACCCTTACGTTATAATTGTTGATAAGAGCAAATTCTAGTCAATCATTATGTTGGACATATTATTAGCGAAGATTGCCAGCCAAAGTCAAACAAAACTTACGAACGAAAAGCTTTGTGAATTCTGCCATCGGAAGAAACAACGGCGCTAGTTTATAGCGAGATAGAATGCGCTACTAGCCGTACCTGCAGTCATCAAACGCGCGTATGCGACACCTTCAGTTCCTGTTTTTTTTTTTTTTTTTCAAGTTCCTGCACGCAGCTTTCACAATATAAATCTACTAGTTTTTGGGCCGCGTCGTGTGTTTTCACAACAACCACGGAAGTTTTTGCGCTTCGCAATCACAGAAACTTCCACGTGCTCCTACCAAGCCCGCAGTTTACGTCGTCGAACGTTGCCGGAAGGAATGTGAGAGAGAGAAAGAAAAAAAAAAGAAAGAGAGAGAGGCTTCGTTAATGGAACGAGATATCTCCCGCAGGAAAAGCAACTCTCGAGATGTCAGCTGCAGGATGCACATTCAAGGCTCTCTTTCGCTTCACGCTTCGACACCTCCGGGCACGTGTAGGAAAAAAAAAAAAAAAAGAAGCTAAGCTGCCAGATCCGGCTCAGCGCAGTGCGCTCATCGCATTAGCGACGAGACAGAGTGCTGGGCTCCAGCAACATTCTATCGCGCTGATTCCGATGTTTCCGGACGTAAACAGCAAAGTAGAAATTCTTGTTATACCAACGTCTGCCCATGCACAACGCAGATGAACACCTAAAATAAAAACAATCCGCGATTTTCTCTATCTCATTAACCGTTTAGTCTGCGCGGCGAGGTGTTACAAGTTCGCCGAGTACATCGTCACCCGAGTCTTCGAGGGCATCGTTCGAAACCTTGTGGCTTCCGTTGCCACGCAAGCCCATCGCTAGGTTAGGTTATTTATTGTCTATTGCGTCCATGGCACTAGTGGGTACCATGTTTACCCCACACAGCATTCTGTCCTCCCCATTCTGAGACCTCTGGTCATACTCCTGTCAAATCAGTGCCTAATAATAATAATAATAATAATAATAATAATAATAATAATAATAATAATAATAATAATAATAATAATAATAATAACCTATCGAACGTCGGAGCACCACCCATTGCCTGCAGACGCACCAAGACGAAGGATAATTCGTATACATCGTTTCGCGTCTGCGCTGATGACACCGTCGATGATGAAACCCTTAAGCGCCTGGACAACCCTTACCGATATCGCCAATGGGATGCCTGTTCAAGCCGTTCCGTAGAGTGCTACACGACGGCAGGTTTCATGCTTACGAGATAACCCCCAAAGTGTGTAACTCCGACATCTACCAAAACGCTCGTAGACTTCGCACCAAAGCACGTGAATTTTTCTGCAATGTCATTTCGTCTTCTTTTCCTAATTTTTTCATTTCAGATACTCGACTCTGCTGTGAAATGTCCTCTTTACATTTTTTTGCCACCATACTTCAACGTCTGCCGCTGTGACAGGGACTTCAATGGGTTTAAACAAAAATGTGTGGGCGTACTCATTGCTGTTGACAGTTCACTGAAATGTGCTTGGTGTAATGACATAGAAAGTGTACAGGAGCTGGTTTGGCTTGAAGTCAGCCTAGCACGCTGTGAAAAATTGTTAATCAGAACTTTCTATGTACCGCCGAATATTTCTCATGTCTTGTTTGGTGAGGTCATCTCTTCTACTGAAAGTGTCTTATCTACCACAGAGCATTCCTTCTGATTATTATCACAGAGTATTCCTTCTTGGTGATTTTGATACACCTGGAATTAATTGGAACACGCTCAGATATTCTGATAACAATCAATACATAGAGAACAAATACAGCCTGTTGGACTTTCTTTCCTTTTGCTCACTTCAGCAATGAAACTTCATGGCCAATTACTGTGACAACGTCGTAGACTTTTGCCTCTCGAATACTCAAGTCATAGATGTCTCTCATTTTTATATTTTCCTTGTGCGTCCTGACAAGTTTCATCCGTCACTGAAGATAATTGTTTCTGGGTCAACTGTCAGGCAGAGCTCCTTCAATGGCATAAATGAATCATCTCGTTTTGCTTTCAAGCGTGGGTATCATGTTGGTTTATATAATTTCTTGTCCAACAACAATTGGTCACTGCTCACAGAAAAAAACAATGTTGAAGACCAAGCAGATAAATTTTCGAATCTTGCTTTGACCTGTATGCGCAAATACATTCCCCAGTACAGTCGTAAAAGCTATAAATATCCCCACTGGTTCTCATCTGAATTTATAACTGCCCTTAGCATAAAGATGGCGCGCACCGTAAATCGGTGAGTCCTGTGCCTAATGAGTGGAGAAAAGAATTGCGCTTTTTTTCGAGCTTCATTTTTTTCGAACTATTTTTTCTTCTTTTTTTTTCTAATCTGTGCATGCGCCAGCACTTAGACCTCATGGTTGTTCCTGGGCACGGTAAATAAATTAACGCTTCATCCAGTGATTATCATTATTAGCTGTTGCTGCTGCTGGTGTTAATATTTGTTCTCGCATGCTGGAGTAAGAGAATTTTGGAGCAGTAACAGCTCCTGATTTCCCAGAACTTTAGTTTATGTAAGTTGCTTCTTATTGGTTTGTGCTTGCTCTTAAGAATGGCATACAAAAATCAATTTCTTAGCAAGGGTCCTGGTGTGCAGTGAGTACAAGTTTCTTAGTACCATTCTTCCAACACCAAGTATAAGTTATCAGAGATTTAAGTACCCGTCCCCTCCAATTCGCTAAAACGTCTAAAACAACCCCCCTCCCCCTCAAAAAAGGGGGAAAAAACACGAACACCGCATTAGTCTGGTTTTATGTCTTTTCAGATAGACGAAATAATAACTTTTGTTCGCGCAATCACACCATCGCCGCGCTATCGCCGCCACCACAGCTAGTATGACGTCATGCTCCCCCGCACCATCGCGCTACCGCCGCGCACCTTTCCAGTACTACCGCAGCTTTTCCAGTACTAGCACAGATGACGTACACGAGTATAGGCCTAGCTACAACCAAGTTTAAACCTCGACATATCCAAGTTAAACCTAGCTACACCCAAGAGACGTAATCAATCGACCAGCTTCACTGTGTCTTGAGCTTTGCGTGGCCTAATGCAAGCTTTCGCCTTTTTATACACCAGAAGCCTTCCTCTATTGGTCAAAAGCTTACGGACGGCGCCCACTTCGCCTGTATGCCACGTGACGTCAGAAAACTGCGAAACCGCAGCGCGTCAAAGTGACGTGTACACATTAACGATGCATTAATATGCCCAACCAAACAGATTTCTTTTTTCGGAGTAGCCGGAGACTTCCCAGTTCCGAAATGAATAGAAGAGTGCGGCCCAGCAATTACTCTAGCGCTGGCTACTCAGGGCTTCTGGGGAAAATGGATTTATTTGCGTATAGTAAAAAATTAAGAGTCCTTCCCCTGTCGAGGAAACGGGGGTAAGAGAAGCTTGTGGCAAGATGACGCTGTCCCAGGCGTTCCGCTTTGTTTTCCCTAAACTCAGGGTACGCAGCTCTTTGCTGACGTTTGGCCTCAACATCGCGCTCCCTCAACTCGGGCTCCGCAACTCGGGGTTTCGCCTGGGATTCGGAAGCCCTCACGCTAGAATCGGCACGTCGATGACGAGCCCTTTCCCGAACGAGTTCGCGACGCCGTTGCTCAAACGCAGCCTGCTCCTCAGCGGAACGCACCACACTACATACTTTCAATCATTCATCAACTTCCTGGAAAGTAACGTTAGTGGGCTATCATTTTAAGCCGCTGTCACACCATGATTAGGTGAGCAACTAATGGAGCTACTGTCTTGTTTAATTTGGATAACTAAAGTTAAGGAAAAGGAGAAGAGCTAGTGAAGAAAAAAAAAAGGCCGTAAGAAAGGGCTAGTCAAAGGAGTGGAGAGCAGGCGTTTTAAGAGCACGCTAGTGCTCTCAACGGTTTCGCAAAATTGGCCATTTCTCTTTGTCTTCTTTCCAACGACCATTTCCAAACGCAGCATTAAGTGCAGGTTGTATAGGGCCGTAGAATCAAGCTGTCTAAATCACACTGCAGCGGAAGAAGAAGAAAAATAAACCAGTCAGAAACACCAACTAAATACACCAAGTTTCGTAAAAAACATCCAAATAAAATTAAATTTCCCCAAACGAATTTGCAAAACTGCGCAACAAGCTTGTCGCACAACGCGGTAAGCCCAGATATGCAATGCCACGGTTAACCTATTTTGAAGCCTAGTGTTAGGACAAAGAATACGCCACGTCTTGCTCATATTTATTCCGCTCTATATAGATGGTTGCAAAAGTGATCACCATCAAAGAAAGACACCACCACGACAAACCCCACCATTACCGCAACAATCATCACCAATATCATCATCATCGACGACAGCAACGACGCCAATAACGACAAGAACAACCCAGTGGAACTTCATTTTCTGTTTCCAGACATCAGCCATGTTTCTTGGCAGCTCATCATGCCTTCTGTGACGTTGAGAATACTAGGAATTAAAAAAAAATGGGCAGTGCACTACCTATAGAAGGAAGGCCTCTCACGCTCCAGCAACTGCACCAGTTTCAGGAGGATTACGCTTTCGTATTCACAGGCGGTTCGACATCAAATGACAGCTCGAGTACACCTTTCAATATTGTTGCGTATCAAGCAGACAGAGCTTACCAACTATCCCATAGGACACCGTATGCGATAGCAGAGCTGTTTGAAATATTTCAAGCCACAAGATTTATTGCCCAAAGTGAGCACAGTTGTGCACTGGATGTTATAATTCTACTCTAAAGCAGCCCTAGAAGTGATAAAATAATTTTATTGTAAAGCGGCTGCGTTTCCCCCATTCGCTTTAAAATAAAATTATTTTATCACTTCTACGGCTGCTTTAGAGTAGTGCAAGCGGGTGGGCTTGATTACACGTACAGCTCCCTATACTCCATTTCCTCGCCAAACCCCGCGGACCAAAATCCATACCTAAAGATATTGGCCGAATGCTCTCCTAGTAGAGCACTGATGCATTAAATTCGCACTAAAATAAAAGCAGACAGTAAACGGAGACTATTAGAAGCTACACCAGTACATGTGTTTGGCAAGGGCGGGCTTACTCGCACGGAAGAGGTTTTTTTTGAACAAGGTTATGGCCAACGCTGCATACACACCACACATACTTGAGAAATGGCACCAAACCAGACAAGCTACGATTGCGAACACTTATACCCGATGCACACATTGTGAGGAGTCATGCAGAGCAGACTTGCAACACCTTATTTGGAGCTGTGCAGCTCTTTCACAAGGGAGATCCAACAATCAACATTTATCGCACGGAGACATTAGAACACTAGGAATTAAAATGCAAACTAACCCTGAAACACAGAAAGCCATTGCGACATATGGCAGACAAAGTGGCTTGTTTCGAGTAGTGTAGAAGGGGTCGACCAGCCCGTGGGAGAGCGGCGGAACTGAACATGCACCTGAGTCTGCATAAAGCGGGAGATCAAAGAGTGAGATGAAGATGTGCCTCAGCCAGCAATCCGGGAACCCACATTCCTTTCCCACCTAATCCCCAACAGCGGCCTAGAGCCGTCTCCTTCCTTAAAATAAAGGCTTTATTCATTATTTATTTTAAAGCAAAAGCCTTATATATCTCATCGTTCAGTCCACCTTCAAGGTTCTTCAGCGAAAACCGTGTTGTCGTAGTGAAATCGTACACGATCACGACTCAGTGTACTACACCGCGCCGGCAACGTGTCTTACCTATATGCAAAGGCTCACGCAACAATTATGATGGTGTGCGGGTCACCGTCGTCGTCTTCTATTATGAGTAAGCAATAAAAGCTCGCGCCACAATTGTGATGGTGCGCGGGTATAGCAAACAACGTTCGCGCCATAATTTTGATGGTGCGCGGGTCAACATCGTCATCGCGTTAATTGAGATATAGTTAATTCAGGCACTCGAACCCACCACCATTAGTGTTAATTAGGACGATGTTAACTGAGGCACAGTTAATTAGGGTAGTGTCAACTAAAGCACTCGAACCTGCAACCTTCGGTCTGAAAGAACAATAAGAAGTAATAACGTATTCGAATGAGAATTTCAAGTAATTTAATGAATGCCTCTTGAGCGCGCCGACTTTCTCCTTCGCCCTCTTTGGGGTATGCTAAAGTGACTGAATTTTTTCATGTTAGATGACTGCATGGTATACGACATTATTAAAACATTGACCATCTCTTCTATTACTGGTCATGATGTCTGTTTTCAATGGCTAGCAAGCCACGTACCAGTCGCCAAGAATGTGTTGTGCCCTTCTCGGCGCAAACTTTGCAGAGACACGTGGATCGACGAACATGCAAAGCCTTCACTCCTTTGCAGAGTTGACCTGTTCCCATGATTTTCACCCAACAAATATATTTACCACACCTTCTACATGCTCTTTCATCGCTTACGCTTAGCTGTAGCCTAGATGCCTCCCTTCTTTGGTCGCATCAAAACATGAACGTCCTGACATCGTAGTTACTATACCAACGCCTACGCTTAAGGGGAACATATTATAATAAAATGTATTCAATGTGACCAACAGTTGGTTCGCTTGCGGGTCCGTTTAAAGGTCATTGACAGGCCTCCTCCCACAGTGAGTAAAGTGATTGGACCGTGGTCATGCCCTCATAATTAGATGTGCGCCGCGAGTACCTTTCGCGATATTTTAGAGGACGCTAATCTTACGGACTCTCCAAAGTGACATTACTAGTTTCCAGGGAAAACACAGAAAATGCGGAAGATGGCAATTCAAGAGGATGGGGAACAGGAGAACAAGGTGGGAGAAGGAGCCAACGTGTCGACAATTTTCCACTCGTCGAAACGTTGGCTCCTGCTCCGACCTTGTTCTCGTGTTGCTCATCATTACTAGTTTTGTCTTTTATAAGTTGTCCTTTTTAATGGGCTCATCTCGCAACCATGTTGTTCTTATATATGTAAACCGAAAAGAACTTGTGTGGGCTCTAACTCTTCTGATATGGATGACATTCCTATAGTTATAGACTGTCATGTCGGTGTTGATGCCCGTAAATGAGACAATCTGTGGGCGCTTGTGTTGTGTATGCATCTTACTTTTATTGCGATAGCAATTATATGGACACTTCAACCGTCGTCGTCGCCGTCAGGTTCCGTATAGATTCCAAGGGCGATAAAATCGTCGCCGCGCGCCGTATGCGCGAGCGAAAGCGCGCGGGGGACGCGCGCTATCACGGAGGGCGAACTCCCCTGCGCGCCATCACGGAGAGCGAACGCACGGCGGAAAAGCAAACGCGACCGTCGCGCGAAAGGTCGTGGGGGTATGGGAGGGAGGGAGGCGGGGCGGCGCTGTGCTCCGGCACCAAAGGCGTATCTTGCCACTCAATCTCCCACGCGAAAGCAAGAAAAAGCGGGAAGGCTGCACGGGAAGGAGGGGGGGAGGGGGCAGCTTCTCCTCTGCGAACAACTTCTCCTCTGCACAACTCCTCTGCACTTTGCCCTGCGTTGACGGTCGCCCGCACCGTCTCTTATCTCCACACGGCTCTGACCTTTGTATGCGCTGTGCATTTGCCGCTCAGTTTCCGTTGAAGCGATAGACCGCGCGAGCCTTCGCCCGCTGCGGCGTTTTGACAGTTGTTGTCTGCGGTCATTCAGTGTGATCTATTCATGTTTGCTTGTGCGCGCTGACACCACGATTGTTAATTCAGTTAGTAAGCGAATGTGTCCAAGTTAATGCAGCCGATAAAACCACTATCCCCACTCAGAATAGCTCTCTACTAATTTACTATCGCAATCGATGCTTCGCCTTTCGGGCAGAACTGCGACATTTTTTTGATACGCTATTCTTTCATTTACTTTTCTTATTGTTGCTTGAGTAACAAATTTGAGATTACGCGATAGTCGACCTCTGACACAGACTATACTTCTTATCTTTCTACATACATATATATAAACATCAGTAGGCCCCCCCAACGATATTTCATACCACGTAACCTTGTACCCACAGAAGCTAGATAACTGCCCATTCGAGATTCTCGGAGTCAAGAAAAAAATGGGGGTAAGCGAAGCTTGTAGTGTGTCTATCTGACCTTCCTGGTGATTTCCTTTCTTGCTTTCTCTCTCTCTCTCTCTCTCTCTCTATTTCTTTCTCTTTGTCTTTCTTTGTCTCTTTCCTTTTGTCTCTGGTATGTGCCATTGAGCTTGAACCCTTTCTCCACTACCACCAGGATTGACCCACTTTTCAGCGTGACACCACCATCACCGCCGACACTTGTGAGCTTATAAAGCTTCGCTTATTATGCAGTGACTTCACTTGTTTATTAACAAGGCCATATCTTCCTACCCACTTCGAGGCAAACTTCAAAGATCTGGGCTAATCTTCACCATGAAGAATTACTTTCAGAGCCCCATCATTTTCTGTGTTCTGATATTAAAGATCCACCTTGGCAGCTCATTCTGCTTTGGGACATTGAACACCTCGTCAATCGAAACGAAATCTGCAAGAGACTACCGAGAGACAATGTTTGTTGCTATTAAGCAAATGCACCATTATACCCGAAGAGCTACACATTCGTCTTCACTGACGGGCCTACATGAAATTAAAAAGTCTTAAATTTATTTCTCGGCCTTTCTTGCCAAAACCACGATTTTATTATGAGGGATGTTGTAGTGAGGGAATCGGTATTAATTTTTGGCCAGCTGGGGATTTTTAACGTGCACCTAATGCACGGTTGGCTACCACGGTAGCCAACCAGACGCATTTCTGGTTAACATCCCTGCCTTCTCTTTCTCTCCTCCTCCTCCTCCAATGCACGGTATATGGGCATTCTTGCCTATCCCATCGAAATGCGGCCGGGATTCGAACCCGCGCCCTCAGGCTTAGTGGCGCAATGCCATAGCCACTACGCCACCACGGCGGATATACATAAAATGATAACTCGACTACAGGATCCGATATTTTTGGATACCAAGCGAACAAAAGCTAATTCGTATTTTCTAATAAAAATAGTAATGGACATCAGAATACACACACACAGCGCTGTGTGTGTCTGTTTTGTTGGACATATCTAACACATCGGTAAATCGTCGATTACACTGCATCAATTTGCCCAATGCTCAACTTTGGCGGCAGAAGCTGCCTTTAGCTATATCACAAAATTTCGTCCACAGTGGCGGAGCTGTTTAGAATATCATAAGCTCAAGATTCATTCTCGAATGAAATCTCAATCTGCCATAGATGATATTGTCACGTGACTATTCCTCAAGAGGAGCGTCGATGAAGAAGACGTTTTTGATCTGGTGCGCTCTCGCCCATATGGTTCAGCGCTTCATCGCCCTGCAAATATATTGTAAATACGTTTTACTGTTGTGTCCGCCTCCCCGTAACAATATGTACCAATTCAAATGGAAACCTAGAAATCATAAAAATGTTTATTATCCTGTAAATCACTCCATGGTTTAAAGTTTATGAGAACCTGGACCCTTGCTTCTCTCGCTGGGCGTGAGCATGTGTATAGCGGAAATTGAGGTGGCAGGTAAATTAGCTACGGTGCGACGTGTGGTTAGCGTTTTGTTCAGTTTGTCACGACAATTCTTTCACACGGCCTTATACGATGATCACTCGCATCGTTGAGGAGGATCATTATACAAGTACCCGTGTAGTGTTGCTTCGTGGTTTATCTTGATCTCTGTCCATAACTACCGCTGAACTAAATCCTCCAAACGAGAAATATCAGTGCCTCACGCTGATAAAGAAAAAGTGGATTGGTTTAACGCCAGAAACTGCCACACGTCAATATCCTTCGTTGCCGATCGAGAGAGTGGTTCTCATTCTCTAGAAAACAGCGTGATATTCAATTTAAAATTGTGGTAAAAATATCGCCGGGGAAAGAGCCAGGTGCACGAAGAGCAAGCACAATTGGGTCACGCGGAAGAAGCAGTCCTTCCCCCCGCTTCCTGCCACAAAAATTTAAAACTCTGCAACACTGATGAAACCACTCCCATGTATCTGGTAGTGAAGCGTAATATTAAAGGAAGCTGGTATAAGTAACATTGGCTTCGGCTCTAGCGAATCGCGAACCGTTAATTCCGGCGAGCATCTATTTCGGCTTGACGCCTTACTGGTTGACGGCTGCAGTGGCTCCCAACACACTGCATGGTTTTAAGTAGAAAAAAATTACTGCCGAAGGCGTCCTCGAGAGTTCGTAATGATCGAAACTAAGAGCCGATGCCGAATGATGAGCTGTCTCAGAGAAGTATGAGTGTCGTGTACTAATGCTCGTTTTTAGTTTTCTAAGACGGTGGCTCTTCCCATCGTTATGACGTTCGTATCATTCCTCGATTCTTCGTCGCTCGTGTAACCAAAAAGGAAGCAAGACCATCTAACTCGAATAAGCAGACAAGCATGAACTCTACACAAATACGAGGTTTTATGACACCGCCTATTAAGACGCGAGACGTGAAGATCATCACCCTGCAGAACTCAATATCACGGGGAAAAGAAACGTCTTATTCTGTAGATAAAAAAAAAACAGCGAAAGGAAATGACAACTACACAAATGACGCATCTGTTAGAGGATAACTACTTCAGCTGATATTGCGAAATATGTGTTTACAAGCAATTCCACTGGGTCTGTTTGCAAGCATCAATGCTCTGCGCATTATTTGCAGGGCAAACGCGATGCCATAGTAGAATCACAAAGAGTTGAAGGCAGAATCTTTGTTTATCCAGATACCGGGGAAAGCCCAAACGAGGCGTCAAGATCGACAGAATCATTTCTCTGGTCAGTAAGCCGTTTTGTTCATGAGAAAAAGAAAATACCTCTACGATGTTCATTCTCTACTCTGTACTAGTGGTCGGCTCAGCAAGCGCATTCACTCTGTACATTCAACAGCAATGAAGGGATGAACAGGCGTTGCTAATCTGGACACCTCCTCCATTTCGCTGACTCTTGAACGAATTCACGCTGATTCGTTGCTGGCTTTCTTCTTTCCCCCTTCTTTTTTTCCTTTTCTTGCAGACTTAGCATGTCATTTACTTTAAGTACCCTTCGTGTATGAACAATAGCAAATCACAAACATCTTTGTTATTAATAAGGGAGGAAGAATCTCCCTTACAAACCGCAGTTAGGATTCACTTCAACAACACGCGAAAACATTCTTGTTCGGGCGAAGTATGTTGAAACGAGGTATGCACTTTGTAATAGAAATTTAAAGATATATATATGCTACTGAACCCAGCGTATCCTTTAATACAGTCAACTCGCTTACGTAGCAAGACTTGATATTTTCCCCGTAAGAATCATTATTGGAGTCATCCAGCCAGCTTCGTTTGTGCACCGGGGCGTCGCAACGCCAGGGTAACGTCAATCAATATAAGAGAACAAAGAACAGTGGCTGCCGACTTACGCAACCACCATCATTATACCACTTGTAAGTGTATCATTCACCCTAAGCATTATTTTATTTATTCAGCATGACCATATATGAGATTCGCATTCGCTGTGGTCCGAAGTCCTTATACCTGCAAAGTTTTTGCGCATCTGCCCTGCGTATACACTAACAAATAACACTTGCGTACTGTTCAAGTACGCTACCTACCATTATATATGGCCGCAGTTCCTGCACATGCCTTAGCGCTTTCACAAATGGCTGTTGTTATAGCAGTACATCAATGTCATCAAAACTACAGACATAGCGAAATTCGACAGGACACACAGAAGAAGACACACACGGCACTCCCCAACACAAGCCTAACTTTCCGACCTTTTGCAATGTTATTAAATTATTCTTACCGCATTTCCTGTGACTTAACATTTCTTCCATGTGCTACATAGCACTACTTTTTTTCAATTTTTGTACCTATTTCGTAGACGAAAGAACAATGAGGTGCGTGCGTTTACCTGATTGTAACAGCCATGTGCCGAAGGGACTGAGCAAGTCATGTGGAATGGTAACGCAATTGATTTACAAAGGCGTGTCGTCTATTGTAGCTAGAAATAAATGTTCTTGGTCTAAGTGACTCGTTTATCACTGCAGCAATGCCTCCCAGCCTACGTGTCTGCCCCGATTATATTCCTGTTCTATGTGTTTTTCTTCTCATGTTCTCCAACCTTTCAAATTATCATGTACCAGCTCGTCTGTTTTTCTCACTTCTTTTCTTTCATTTTTTAATTCAACATCACGGGGCCTTTTTTATTTTTTTTTGACGACGTCCTACATGCCAGACGTGATTTTTTTATGGCATCAGCGCCACACTTCATTTCTGTCGCATATTGGTTTGTCGCTTTCAGCATAACGTGAACGTATTATCGCCCTACTAATACATTGAGTATGTCGTATGATACGGGCTCCCGTCAAATATTGAAATCTGAAGTTTACAAGCGTCTTAAAAAAACAATACATATACAGCAGACTTGTGCGACCGTGCAGAATCGGAGCTCAACTTATAGCGGGCTGTGTTCTTTTCTTCTTCTCCTTTTTTAGCAGTTGTATTAGCAATTTTAGTTACGTTGATGGCATATGACTCAACCATTTGCAGCAATGCCTGCATATAGAACCTTCGAGTACTTAATTAGGGACTTTAGAATTAGGAGAACTTTTTTTGCAAAGTCAGAACTTTTCTAGCCGATCAGCCCTAAGATGCCCCACATTCTCCGAGATATAAACTCATTGAATTATCTAGTTCTTCCGGGACACCGTGGATGCACACATATAACGCCTTCGAGTGCTTCTTGGTAGTCGCACTAACAGCTTTGCCGTGAACGACATTCGAGGACTGGTAAAAGTTATAAAAGTTAGATAAAGTTATGAAATTGTAATACTTGGCAATGTAGTATAGGTCGTCTGTCGAAGGACATCGGTGTCTGTAGATCTTTGTGAAGAGCAAGGATACAGGCGCGCACGCTGTCGCCTGAAGGCAACGCGCCGACAGGATAACTACCCCTCAAAGGAAAAAAAGTTGATTTCGAAGATGAGAAGGAAGTGGAATGGCAAGAATTGAAGCAATGGCAGCAAAGTTACCAAACTGTCATTCTGCTTTCGCAAGAAGTCCATGTTTTTTGACAAGTTCAGGCATTTTATTTTTTGTCGTGAACTTCCTCGTTATGCAGTCCCCAGGCACTTGTGAAGTAGATGACTGCATTCAGGCGTAACTTCCCTAACGATGAAGGCATTTTTTGAACACTCCCTATATACTTTCTGTTTGAGGATCTTGCAGTTCGCGTTACAACAAGTCTCGAATAAGGAGCATTATAGAATAGTATGCTTCGGTGCTTGTGTAGCTCACTCCAGCGAAGCCGTCTCGTCTCTTTTCAGGGAAGTTCATTATATTTATCATCCCACGTCACCAGAATTGCTTTTTTTTTTCTCCTGCAAGCCACCGTATCTTATCATGCAAAGAATGGGTACCATATAAGCCCTGTTGCTTCAAGACTAGAATTTTTTTCAAGATATCTCAAGATCTGATCGATAACCTGATCTACATGCTGAAAAGTAAGTGCGGCCAAAGACGGCATGGCAGAGTGGTATATGTTATTATAGAGTTTCCTGATAGAATAACCTCCCAATTTCCGATAGCACACTGCGCGCAGCATGTATTTATTAAGCTTCGGCTTTTCGCACACACCTATGGCGTCGAACTTATCCCATGTTCATATATTACAGCAAGGGAAAAACTTTCACCGATACTTGGCGTTTCTCGTCAGCCACGCAATTTATTTCTTTCCAAGCGATTTTTAGTTATTTGATTAAATTCTGGGAATCTAAGCACCAAAACTACTATCTGATCATAAAGCCCGCCGTAGTGGGAGACTCCGGAGTAATTTGGATCACCTGGGGACCTTTAACGCGCACCGAATGCACGCCACATGGGCGTTCTTGTATTCCTCCCGCACATCAAAATGCAGCCGTCACGGTTGGAATAGGATCCTATGACCACCATAGCCGCTATGCAACTATGGCGAATGACCAGTTTTCCGAGAATCTGAAATGCACTACTCTCGAAATAAGAAAAAATGAAAACGAAGCATCAGAAAATATTACTGCAAACACTAAATGTGCACAAATGCCACACTGAAATTATGAACGATGATTGCGCTCCCAGCTGATGCGAGAGACGTATCTCCATCCACATTGGTCCGACGACCGGACGCAGTTGGAGCAAGAGGTCGTGGAATGCGAAGATGCTGAGCCGAAGGGCAATAAAATTTCTGCACCGATTAACCTGATTAGGCGGATTGTGCGCGCGCCATCCTCACTAAGCATGCTTCGTGCGCACGCGTGCGTGAACCTTTCTTTTGTTGAACCATCTCATTGGTGATTCTAAACACTTTTAATTCTCTTTCACAAAGCACTTCATTTCGCAAAACCTCCCTGTGCTTCGAAAGTAATCCAAGCAACGACCCACAATTTCTTTATTGCTTTGTTTCTTTCTCATGGCTTGATCAATACAGGGAAGAGTGGGGTTTTACACCTATAACAAAGGAGACATAGAACAGCACTGTCATGTAAGAACAAGTGACTTGTTTTAGCATGTGCAGTGAGAGATGGGGCGAAGGCTCGGATGTGGAACAACGCGGCGATTATTTTTCTTAAAAAAGAATAGAAATGCGCGTTTCAGCTACGCAAGCGGTACGGCAGCTTTGAACTTAATTTCGCTGCGAGTTTAAATGTACAGTGTAGGTGGATTTTTTTTTTAACGATAAGGTCGCTCAAAATTGCGGCGGAAGACGACAGCTGTGCGTCGTTTTCGTGAAAGTACCACCAGTAGTGCGACAGTGATTGCAATCAAGAAAAAGAAAAAAAAAAGTGATTGGAGCAATAATAAATTACTGCGAGGAACGAATTGCCCCACTTCTGGTGGGAACGGAATCGACTACATATACCTCTTATTTCTTCTCCGATCCGTCTAAATAAACGTATATATACCTCTAAAATAGACTGCGTGAAGCCTACAGGATTCACGCAGTCTATTTAGGAGTTATATATAGCAACATTTTAATTATATACCACATTCCAAAGGTTTTCATCTCTTGCAATATTTGAGCTTATGCGCTGCACCATTTGCAAGCTATGCCAGAATAAAGGCAATAATTCAGCTCAATGCACACGTGAAATCGCCATAGCAGCGTCACGAGAATGAAAGAGATATATGATGCTCCTCGAGGTAAGAATGGCCAGGAGAGGGGCATTGCTCAGGGATGTGCTGCATATGTCCGAAAACATAGTGATTCTGTATCACATTAGCAAAGGCACATTTCGGAGAGAGCGAAAGGAATGTACTTTATCTTATCAGCAGCTCTTCCTATGATCCATCGTCGCTATAGTAGCCCATCATGTGTTAGCTCTGGCTTTGTAAATTGCTTGGATGGGCTGGATGTCTTCCACGAGGTGTCACAATGATCTCAGGAGTCCTCCCATACTCTGCAGTACTTGTAGTTGTTCTTTTTCAAGCACTCAATTGCCTGAAGGCTGTAGAAAAAATTGGATTACGCTTAAGCTTCGTCTTTATGAGTGGAACGCGATAGTGTTATCGTGCCCCGTTCGGACCGCATTTTTATTGAGTAGACTTCACTGCAAGACTGAACGTGGGAAAGGCACCTTACAACGAACAAGCTTACACCGATCCCCTTAAAGTCGGCTGCACTTTTAAACACTAATGCATTGCCTGGGAGCCGTTTTTCTAGGGGCAATATAAGTCATCCTATACTAAAATGTGAAGGCCCTAGGATCTTTTCTTATTATTTCATTAATTGTTTGCTATTGCCCCGACGCACACGCGTGTTCAAAACGCATTAGGCAGGCGAAGTCCTAATTTAACCTGCCGAGAATGCGAGCGCCATCTGGATAGGATTTTCACAAGTAAAGTACCCGAGTGCGCCGCTGTTGGTATGGTAGAAATGCTGGAAAAGGGGTTTGTGTTAGATATTCCTCGTAACAGAATGAGGTTTTCTCGTACATTAAAATTACAATCCGACGCCATCATGTCTGTAGGTTGTGGTTAAGTCGTATTTTACCATTTTTCTGACAGATTTCACTGTGAGAAAATTAATTTTTGTGCACTAACACCTTGCGCCACGTGGAGGGCCTGCGCGGTCGGAGTCGTTCGGGACGGTTTGCTCCTTCGCTAACACCTGCACCGTGCGGAGGCTCGGCGCGGTCGGGTGTTTCGGGGTGATTTTCTCCGCCCCGGATGCCGACGCCGACGCCGGATTTTCTGCGACACGGGGCCCTTAACGCTATCGCGTTAAAAAAGTGTGCCGCTTGTACTAATGGTGCAAGGCTGGAGTAAACAGCGGAGCTGGTGATCGACCTAGCTTCTTCCAGGTTTTACTAGCCTAGGCGTGTTCAGCAGCAGCGGCGTCGGCGCGATACTCCGGATTGGCACGCAATTGCGGCATTCGTTCTCGGCTGGCGGCACGACGAGATTCCAGCTAAGCGACTTCTTCTTCGGGAGCCGTGTACTTCTCCGGCCGTCCAATGTTACATCTACTCAGTGCAAAGTCTACGAGAGTTGGGTAAGTCGGTGTCGCAGTGACATAATATTTATAATCAGAGTGACGTCATGGCCATGCTTCACAAAGTGTTGTCTTGACTAAGCAAAACAAGAATTGCGGCGCGAAGCAGTGACTTGGCTGGGCGAAGCTGGGTAAGTGATTGCTGGGCGACCGCATTGACGGAGCGGGTCTGCTGGAACGTGGTGTAGGCATTCGAACGCGGTGTCAGTGTTGCAAGCTGCGCTATGCAACGCGCAGTGACGCCATCGTTAGCGCGGCGGCGGAGGAGCGTTTCCGGAACTAAGAGCGGCCGGAGCTAGGAGAAGCGAGGCGCAGCTTCGACTCTGCGCCGACGCTTGGCTAAGGCTTCCTCGGCTCTCTGTGCAGGATCAGCTCGACGCCGGCGATGGTATTCTTGTTTGGTCAAGCGGCGTGATTCCCGGAAAGCGGCCTCTTCCTAGGGAGTGCGGTTCTTCCTCGGTTTTCCCTGCTACTACCGCCTGCACTCTAGCAACCCCGCCTTCACACCTGCTACACGGAACGTTTATGGCAAGCGGAGCAGACGCGCTGCGCGCAATGTCTGGCCGCAGAGTCTTGCGAAGCTATCGCTAAGGTGGCATGGGGTTGCTAGGCAGACGCAGTGAGGTCATAGCGCAGCGAGTTCTTGTGGCTCGCGGCACAGCTTACGGCCGGCTTAAACAGCTCCATGTTAAAAAAGGCTTTCTTTGCGGGCATTTCGTGACGCTTCCGTTGGTATTTCAAACTTAATTTTTTTCCTGGAGGTTCCTCTAAATCGACATTATCTTAAGCTAGGCTTCTTACGCAGTCAGATATTTTACACGCGATATGCAACCTGAGACCTGAACGGAATCTTCGATATACAAAAGCGCGCGACGGAGACAAGAAAGACACCGCACGAGCACTGAGCGCGCCTGTATCGTTTCTTTGATGCCCTCATCCACGTTTTTCTTGCTCTTCTGAAACCTATGATAGTTATCTTCAAATTTTCCATATAAGAGCGGCATCATACTTTTGTATAAGGTATACAATAGAATTTCATATTTTATAAGTGCACGGAAAGTAGCGAACTTGAAAAAAGTGCCCCCATCTGAAAAACGTTCTGATGTTATAACCGACAAGTCTCACTGAGAACATAAATATATTTAAGCTCTCTGTCTTTCCTTTCATTATTTTATCTCTCTGTCTATTTGAGATATTGTTAATGGACATGATGTTGTACGCTACATTGCAACTCACCTGCTATACTTAGCACTGATTTCACGTGAGAAACAAGTGCACTTGTCCCTTTTCCCAGTATAAGGTGATGAGCAAGGAAAGCGGTAGGGCAACGTATACAGATTTATCCATCACAATTTATTAGTTTTCTCCGTGACATCTCTTCTGAAGGACAGGCACAAGTGTTTTGCTGAAGAACAATGACAATTTTGCGATAACAACTTATCATATAGGTAACAGCAAAAAGTTCGCTTGTGCTAAAAACAACTATACTCGACAGTAAAGCCGGTAGAATAAGTCTTGCTTTTATTGGGGAATATGTGCCGTATTCTCGTCCTGCTCACAGCTTCAACTGTGCTGAATGGGATACGTATGCGAATCGACATAGTGCGTAACTTTGGTGCTTTTTGTGCGCTCACTCACTCACTCACTCACTCACTCACTCACTCACTCACTCACTCACTCACTCACTCACTCACTCACTCACTCACTCACTCACTCACTCACTCACTGCAGACTATGATTAGTCTTCTATGGAGAAGCAAGATAAAGCAAATAAAAAGAAAGTGCTTCTAAGAAATTGTTTCTTACTATTGGATGTCGGTGTACTGTGCCCTCATCCATACAAGCTGTTGAGCTCGTGAATCTTCAAGTCCAGAGCACACCTGCCTCCCCCCCTTTGATCAACGAAGCATACATTGTATGTGTTCCTATCTTTTCGCGATTGAAACGATTCCATTCTGGTACTATGCCGTGTCTCCTTGCAAACTTTCTTCCTCACTCTGTGCCGATTTTTTCCCCATTTGCATTACGTTGGAACTAGGGTATTATTTGTCCGTTTAAGGCAATCCTGCAAACATTCTATTGATGGTTGGAACCGGATTGAATTCGGTGGATCACGCTTCAAGAAGCGAGGAAAAATTTAGAGAGGCTCGGTTTTCAACATTCCCCTCAATGTTGCCTATAACGAAAGTACAGCGAAACACCATCAGAATTGGAGGATGCTTTAGCTTCGCCTTTAAGAGTGGAACGCAATAGCGTTCAAAGATCCCTGGCTGCTTATCAGGCTTTTTTCTCGTATATTCAAATTACAATCCGACGCTATCATGCCTGTAGGTTGTGGTTAAGTCGTACTTTACAATTTTGCTGGCGGATTTTACTTTGACAAATTAAATTTTTGTTCACTAACGCCTTGCGCCACGCGGAAGGCCTGTGTGGTCGGGGTGGTTCGGGATGATGTGGTTCTGCATGATTATTTCCGCCAGACGCCGATGCTAAACGCCAAAGCCGACACCGACGCCGGATTTTCTGCGACACGGGGCCCTAATGCTATGGTGTTAAAAGGAGGGGCAAGGAGATATATGGGTATCAGCGGCTGCTTTGTGGTTCCAGTTTTTTCAGGTTGCTGGTAAATATGAGTCCAAGTAGGTTTTGGCGCGACAAAGGGGAACACCAACTATATGACCTAAGAATGCAGTATTGGACAGACAAAGCGATTCAAAACTTGGCCTCAAATTTATATTTCTTTCTCAACCAGAAAAGGTATTGAGCGCAGTTAGTGTGCACTCTTGTTAGAATTCCACTCGAAATTACTAATTGCAACAAAGGAAGCACCGAAGATGAACCACACGTCGCACGCACAGTTACAAAGTGTTCAAATACCCGTAACAGTACCGATTTCTAAATAATTTCTGTGTTAATTTCCGTTTCGAATTATTTGTATTGCAGATAATCATCGTAGTTTGTTAGCACGGCACGTATAATTAGTTTCGAAAGTATTCCTTCGAATTCTATCCTTTTTCCTTAAGTGGTGTTTTATTAAAAACGTTGTCGCAGTTTCACCTGAAAGGCGAAGCATCAATTGCAATAGCAAATTTGTAGAGAGCTACACGGAGTAATGATGTTAGCTTTATCAGCTGTATAAGCTTGGACATGCAGCAGCACCGGCAACACGCAGAACTGTTGTCGACGCCGTCGGCGTTTTGCCCGCGTTCGCTCAAAATGCGTGCGGCGTTGGTGACTGTTGCCGGAGCCTCTGATATAAATAGGCACTTGGTGCCGCAGCTAAACGTCGCCTCCCTTCCCCCCCCCCTCCCCCACGGCCTCTCGCGCGTCGGAAGAAGGCGCGTTTGCTCTACATATATGGTGATTGTAAAGGAGGGAAGAGACGCCTACTTCTGCAGCCCTTAAGCGAGTACGGCGCAGAACACGCGTTTGTTCTCCGCCGTGCGTTCACTCCCCGTGAAAGCGCGCGCCCCTCGCGCCCTTTCACTCGCACATACAGCGTTCGGCGCGCGGCGACGATTTCATCTCCATTGACGTCATAGGGAACCTCACGGCGACGGCGACGGCGACGACCACGGTGACGCCGACGACGACGCCGACGGCAGAAATCTGCTTTTGAGTATCCATATAATTGCTATCGCAATAAAAGCAATATTCTACTACACCTGGAAAAAGGGTGTTCTGGTCAGTGCTATTGTCTGCATATGTGCCCACGGTGTCCGAATGACTTGTGCAGTAAACTTTTGTTCGTTCTATTGAAATTGCAACAACTGTTAAAGTACATTTATATTGTGCACATCAGGTGTCATGCAGCGCCCACTGCAGTGGTTCATGAAGGGTACGCGTCGGCTTTTAGAACAGCTCTTAAAGTGAAAGGTTAAACTTATCACAGCTACATAGTTTCATTTTCATTGAAGGCACTCATTTACGAAAAGTCAGAAGTTTGCCGTAAATACACCCGACTATCGAATCTTGGTAAGCAATACTTTTTGTTTTTTGAGTAGAAAACTGTAGAACATGCTGCATAGAGTTATGTTATACCAGGATGGGAGCTCATTCAAGAGCTGTCGATGAGGCTGGCTATCAAGTACCGCAATGATGCGTACACTGAGTCCATGCAAGAAACAAAAGCTGCGTTTGTGTGGGTCCCTTTCAGACTTCTTAGGTCCTTCCTTACGGGTCGTATATTTGATTGATATGAGTGGAAACACTTACACATCTTCGATAACTATTGATGATAAGGACGCATTTATACAGGAGCGGATCACTTGTTCTCTAGCCAAATATAAGAATACGGTAAAGGAGGAAAGTCACAGGTTGAGTAAGCAGCTGCCTTGAGATGTTCTTAACAATTCATTTCAATGATAGAGAACAAACTCCCATGTTTCTTAGCGGCCCGAGTATGACAACTATCTTGAGTCTGATAAAAACAAACTTTACGCCAAATTAGAATATGTGACTCCCACCAAGCCAACCTAACTAACGCCCTTGAATCGATTTAATAACGTGCCACTAGATTAGTTCTCATTAATTATTCCTGTCATACTAGCACCTCGTTACTAAAAACACAATTTGAACTCAATCACCTGCTCCGAACTTCTCAGTTGTATCACGTTTTGTATTCCGCGGAAGGTCACCAGAGAACCTTTCCATGTTTCGGTCTGTCATCACCAACACTCAACCATCCACGGAGTAGAGAGTCCTAATAACGCTTATTTTTATGATCTCGATATTTTTCATAACTCGCTGCCATTGTTCTTTACCAAACTTTGCGTTATTGTGTCATATTTCCGCATATTGTTCAACTGCCTTTCTCCTCCTGTTTTTTTTTTTTTTTATTGCGTTAAAGACTTGCCCTTAAGGCATAATGTTTTATGTCTATATGTGTATTATATGTGTGCTGTGAGGCCTGCATTGTGTATGAATCGAAGAAGTGTTTTGTGGAATCTGTTATCATGTATCCGATGGTCATAGCTGGTTGTGACACTGTGTATCGGAGGCCGGCTTGCAGTAGGAGACGCGAGCGTTCCGATTGTAAGACTGGACATGTCCATATTAGGCGGTACGCATCTGCCTCCTTCACTGGGACGGATCAGTATGGACACGTAGCAGCCAGCGGTAAATGCGATCAGTTCCACGTTTAGATCACAGCCAGCGTAAGGGCCACCCCGGCCCGAAGCCTCCTAAGCACAACTTCCTCCACCCTAGTAAGGTGAAAGGGGAGGGAGCAGACGCACGGTGGGATAAGAGCGCGTGTGTCCTGCCGGAGAATATTTTTACAGGCTCGGAGTGAGTTAAAGGGTTGATACGGGAGGGGAATAGACGGAAGATCGAGATTTGAAGGGCAGTGTGCCTACCGGTCAGCAGCTATGTTCTTTATCTATTTTTATTTATTTTCAATACTGTGAGCCCTTTCAGGCATGTTACAGGGTTGGAAAATTCACAACACTAAGAGCGAATATACTAACTGCGTAATACAAGCAGCACAATGGAAACTGAAAACAAAAATGAATAAACAGGATACAACAGCATAAACAAAACAGCAGCAAGAAACAGCGTAGTACAACGCCATATCAGAAAACATTGAGTTTATATATTTAAGGATTCTAGTTTTTTTTTTTTTTAAACTCGCAAGCGAATTCGTACCGCCAAATATTTCTGAGTCACAGTTGTTCCTCTCTTCTATAGTTTTGACCAGAAACGAATGTTTGTAAACATCAACTCCTAGCACATAAGGTCTAACAAGGTATGGCTTACAGGACCGGGGTGACACTCTGCCAGGAGGCCGCAAGTAGAGTCCGGGATTTATGTTTAACGTGCCATTGTACAATATATATAGAAAAATTTAGCCTGGATATTTTCCTACATGAAGCTAGATCTGGAAGATTTGCCTTATCAATCGATACAGTAACAAATTCAGTTTTCTTGTATTCGGAAAAATAAAGGGCACAGCAAGACGCTGTACTCGCCGGATTTGACTTATTAGAGTCAGTCGATACGGGTCCCACACTACACTCGTATTCTCCAGGGTAGGTCGAACAATCGTAGTGTGAGCCTTCAGCTTTACGTCAGGAGACGCTTGCTTTAATTTCCGCCGAACCATTCCCAGTTTTCGTTGTCAAGGTTTTCAGCATGGCCTTGAATCTAGTGTATCTTGACGCAAGTAGCTGTTTTACTATTCATATTGTGTATTGTCTCGCAGATTTCCATCGCCTCGTCAACCTTCTTGAGTTCTTGAAGAGGTGATAAAAATCTCTGAAGATATCCAATTGTTTGATTGTAGGCAGCTCAGAGGTGACATCTTGCACAGCGTCGTGGATGGCTTGAAGTTCCATTACTAGAGCGCTGACCTCCGTAGATAAATAATGCTGGTGAGCGCTGATGAAATTTTGTGTTCATTTTGTGCCTTGCTGTATGCGCAGGGGTGGTCAAAAGTTTCCAGATCACAGCTTGCGTGAACACGTTCACTCTCAAGCAAGTGGCATGGCCCCTGCAGTAATTTTGGCAGTCGGAAGCTGAGGGTGGTGGTAAACATTGTCCCTTACCCTCTTCACAAAAACCTTGGGGCTCTTATAATCCGATACATGACACGCCACAGGGCACGAAGTCAACGTGTTCGCGCAGGCTGTGGCATGGAAACTTTTGACCACTCCTGTACATTCTTATTTTCAAAATTGTTGTTTTTATTCATTTTTTTACTTATATTCTCCTGCTGTTTTTTTTTTTAATTGTATGCGTGCGCAACACTCAAACCTCTTGGTTGTTGCTGGGCATGGTACATAAATTATTATTATTATTATTATTATTATTATTATTATTATTATTATTATTATTATTATTATTATTATTATTATTATTATTATTATTATTATTATTATTATTATTATTATTATTATTGGTACTTTCGTAAGCGTAATTTTACCAGTTTTCTATGTATAGTTTTAGGTTTGTCCAATATGTAGTGTCAGATCAATACTTTCATGTACTGCCCCCCCAATTTTTTGTTTAATGGCTCCATTGATGCCCATAAGGTACTTGTAACTAAAATAAACAAAAATGTTTTTTCATTATTCGTGATTAAAAAAGGCTGTTTACTTAACGGCCCATAACGCATTGAGGTCGTAATCAATATTTAAATCCACCCCACATTTCTTACTTCCACAACTCGAACCAACATACTCAATATAGATAGTGCTGGATATTTTCTTCTGCCCCATAGACATTCTAACTTGATAGCGTGCTTGAAATGCTATTCCATAGGAAATGTATTTGCTCTACCCTGGCTGTCATATGGTCAAGTAGTACCCCGGTACAAGGTGTACATGTTTCAAAGGTGACATATTTAGCTCCCTCGAAACCTCATGCAGGATCACGTGTGCCGGTTCAAAGCAAAAATGGAAACATACGTTATTTGGTGACCAGCGGTTGCCATTTATTTCCTGTCTTTGATGCGATTCAGTAACCTACACGAACGAAAAAAAGAACGCATTGTCGTCAGCGTAGCCACTGTAAGCCTAGGTTTAAAATGAATCAATACCTACATATATGTAAAGCAGTCCTCCTAATCAATAAAGAAGCGACAGGCATATAAAGGGGCTCGTTTGATAGAATGAGTGCATTTACGTATTTCTAAGCTTACAGTTTTCTAACATCGGAAATTAAATTCAATACGAGAAATGTCGTTGAAAACTTCGGTTACACTGTAGTTTTCAGATTCTAGTGTACTATTAGAAACCATATTTTTACTTTGTAGTTTCAATATATTCGTTTCGCGCTAATCTGTGTTGCCAATCGTCCACTATAGAGAGAGGCAGAGAGAGAGAGAAATAAAGGGAGAGGCAGAGAGGTTCACCAGAGCGCAATATCCAGGGCGCTCCCCAGCGCTGGAGGAGGGGGAGAGAAAGCAAGAAAGATAAGGAAAGAGTACAAGACCCTGAGGGAGACCACAACATATGTTCAAAATCAAAAACGCGCAGAAGTGTGTAATAGTCAGCACAGCCATTTGTCCAAAGAATGCCCACGATCTTTTGTGATCACAATCGGTTAGGCCACCTTTGAAAATTTTCTGCACGAACGCCGCCTGCAAGAGCGGGCCCTGAAGGGTACACCATCTCACACACTGAGCCAACCCGTGAGAAAGAAAACATTTCTATGGCAGAACATGTTATTCGCAAGTTATCTTTAGTTATATCATGTAATATACACACGCAAAATTTTTTTTCTTAATTGTGACCCTGCCTTTCCTTCTCTACCTCGGCCAGCACCCTCGTCGCTCCTGAGTCATTTGGTATTTATTTTCCAGGCGGCAAGCTTGGGCGAAAAAAAGGAACAGCAAACGCATTGAAAGTTGAGTGAAGACCTCCGCGAAAAATTACGTATATAACATGTGGTTTAAAATGTCTGGCTTAGCTTATCCTAGGCATACACTCTTGACTAAAGCATTGCTCTTGAGTGTTACCAACCGTTTCCTAGGAAACAAAGCGCAAAAACCTTCGACAATCATTCTGCCTCATTGTTTGTCTTTCATCACTGCTTTAGAACTTGCACAGAAAGAGACTGCGTCACATCAAAGATAGGGGGATCATTCCGTAAGCATAGAAGGTTCTGACGCGGTCGGGTGCTCTCATAAAGGAGACTGGTTATCAGAAAAACGCAGAAGTAAAAATAAGCATAACTTGAGGTTAAGTGCAAGAGAGCACATGGGATGACTGAAGAGAACTTCTGTCGAACGTTTGTGTTCTCTTCTGACGTCTTACGTGCTCTCTCGTGCTTAACCTCAAGTTATGCAGCATCAACTAGCACACAAGTCTATTCTCTTCAAAAATAAGCAATCAGGAGGACAAATCAGGAGGGCAAAGATGTGGACAAAAAAAAAAAGATGTTCAAACCATAACGGAGTACTTCAGTCGACTTCGTCAAGACACCACAAAAAAGAGCGCTTTCAAATACGCCAAACAGAGACGATAAATATTTTTAAAAGAGATTCTTTGGCAGATGGAAGAACAGTAGAGTCAGCAGTCTGTGTTAGCCGGCCAATTAAGCGTGCCTTGCTTAAAGAAATGTCGGCCCGTTGGGCTTTTTCTGGGTGCTTTATACGTACTACAAACAAGACTACAAGAAGGTAAGAACTGAAATGGAAATCAACGCGAATTTCATCTGTGCACTCCTACAGCTAAATTATTGACTCGTATCCGCAATAGACACCGTACCGGGCATGTATCAGACTCGGAAACTACGTGAGCCTTGTAAAGGCGAGGGCCTTTTCAGACGAAAGAGCAGGCTTCATTATCGTGGATGTACAAGTTTTGAGAAAAGAGAAAACGCGACAGCTCGTCTTCAGCGTTATTTTATATTGTCACCTTGTAGTAACCGTCAAAAACGCAGTAGCGAAGCTGGGAATAACGAAACGACGAATGATGTATAAAAGCCGACGCACTTGACCCAGTGATCAGATTTCGATTATCGCTAACTGTGTTCGCCGCTATCATGGTTCGAGTGTGACTTGCTTTTTTGACACTTTACCTTTCTCTGGTGTCCGCGTTTCACCGCCTAACAAATGTTATCGCTCAGCGCCGGACGCGCCTGCATGTATCGGAAGTTCTTCGAATGTTATCGATGGTTATATGTGCTGTCTGTTATCACCAAACCTTGAGTAATCTGACTGCATGTATGCGCCACGCGAATTGTGTAGTACTTTTTAACACGAAAGTGTTTTATTCCGGGGTCCACCAAGACTTCACTGACGTATTTCCGTCACGGAAATTTCCGTCACGGAAATGACGTATTTCCGTCACGGAAATACGTCATAGAACATAATACAAAAAAAAAAATTAAATTATGGGGTTTTACGTGCCAAAACCAGTTCTGATTATGAGGCACGCCGTAGTGGGGGACTCCGGAAATTTGGACCACCTGGGGTTCTTTAACGTGCACCTAAATCTAAGTACACGGGTGTTTTCGCATTTCGCCCCCATCGAAATGCGGCCGCCGTGGCCGGGATTCGATCCCGCGACCTCGTGCTCAGCAGCCCAACACCATAGCCACTGAGCAACCACGGCGGGTCATAATACAAAGAAAGAAACCAGAAGAAAAAGTTCCACAAACATGCAAAATTTGGGAATCGAACCCACGACCTCTCGGTCCGCGACGATAGATCGCCGAGCGTTTAACCCATTGCGCCACAAACGCATTCGCAGAGAGCTACACAGACGCGCCTTATATATCTAACACTCCTCCGTGTACCCGCGCTCTTGCTCGGGGCGGTGCCGCCGCCTATGAGCAGAAAAGAGAAGTACTGCATTATGACACTAAAGCCCGGGATACATGGAGCGAACTTTCTCGACGAACTTCACGCGTCAAGTAACGACGCGGCGACACGACGCAGGATGTTTGCTGTGTTGCAATACATGCGGCGAACGCCGCCGCGCGTTGGCCGCCGTGTTGGCGGCGGTCCCGGCCGCCCGCTTCGAACTGAATTTGGCGTTGTCCTTGTAGAATTCACTTAGTTGGAAGCAAATGACTGCGTAAACGGCTTTCGCTTAGTCTCAGGCCGCTTCGACGACAGAGTATTATGGATAACCTTGAGTAGTTTTCGAGATCGCTTCTCGTTTCGAACGCGTCTAAGCCTAGCGAAAGAAATATCCGATGCCAACGCCATCTATCGGGGAAGTCGGGAGATAGGCATGACGACAGCATGTGGCCTCTGAGATCAGAAGATTTCTGTTGAAGGTTGTTGTAGAGAGCTTGCACTGCTTGTCTGTTTCCTCGCAGATCAGCGGATATGGGATGTACAAATACAACGCGATTCCTGAGAGATCATACTAGGAACTACTCAATCGGTGCAGAGACATGCAGACACGGCAACACCAACGCGATTGCAGACGACGCGAAAAGGCGCGCGCGCGCGAAACACCAGCATGCATTGCGACCGGAACTAGTGCCTCCTGATTGGCTGTCGTCCACCGCTGCGCGCTAGACGCTTCCGGCGGCGGCGTTCGCCCGACGAAAATGTTTGGACAGGCAGATCGGCTGCGGACGGCAAATTTCTTGACGCCGGCCGTCGGACGTTCGCCGCCCGACGAAGTTCTTCGCTCGGACGCCGGTTATTCGCTCCATGTATTCCGGCCTTAACGCGCACCGACAGTGAACGCTTCGGTGGTCTCAGTACTACGACGCCTCGATGCCAGCATTCGAAGGGACGCTGGCATCAAGAAGCACTACCAACGCCACCTAGGTGGCGTTCACCGTACTCAGCACAGCGGAGCGTGGCCTCCGCAATTAGCTCTGAAAATGTTTCTGAAGTTGATCGCGGAGGCTGCAATTACGACGCGCTGTACGCGCTGATTTGACTCGGTGACGATTCAGTTACGTGCTTTGTCTTGCGCGTTGTATTAGTGTGTCAGTTACGTGCTTCGTCTTTCGCGTTGTGCTAGCGTGTGCAGCGTAGTGCAGCTTCCATATGCACGACGGTTGCTCATGGTCATCGACGTTGGTAGTCGTGATGGAGGAGACGTGCCACCAGGCGTCAGCGTGGGTGCATCAACGCCTAAGGGCGCTTTAGCCACAAAACACCAATAGACATTATATATCAATGTGCAATAAACATTACACTACTTCTGTGAAGACACGTTTCACTTTCGTGTTCTATACCGATTCCTATATAAGAGGGATCAACCACATTTTTTGAAGACACGCGGGCACCAACTATTGCTCTGGAACCTTCGATGACTCAGGTATAAAGGCCGATGCGCTAGACTGGTACATTAGATTTTCGACGATCGTCGACTGTGTCTGCCACTATCATTGTGCGTCGAGTGTAGCCTGTTACAGCGAAGCTCTATATGGCCACCCCGGCAAATATCCTGCGTCCGTGCGCGTACACCATCACGTCGACGAAGAAACATTTTCGTCTCCAGAGCTAGTGTAATTTTGAGTTTCCGCGTAACAGAATTATGTTTTCTCGTACGTTCAAATTACAATCCCATGCTATCATGTCTGCAGGTTGTGTGGAAGGCATCATCATCATCATCAGCCTATATTTCATGTCCACTGCAGGACGAAGGCCTCTCCCTGCGATATCCAATTACCGCTGTCTTGCGCTAGCGTATTCCAACTTGCGCCTGCAAATTTCCTAACTTCATCATCCCATCCGGTTTTCAGCCGACCTCGACTGCGCTTCCCTTCTCTTGGTATCTATTCTGTAACCCTAATGGACCACCGGTTATCCACCCTACGCATTACATGGCCTACCAAGCTCCATTTCTTGCGCTTAATGTCAACTAGAAAATCGGCTATCCCCGTTTGTTCTCTGATCCACACCGCTCTCTTCCTGTCTCTTAACGTTAGTCCTAAGATTTTTCGTTCCATCGCTCTTTGTGCGGTCCTTAACTTGTTCTCGAGCTTCTTTGTTAACCTCCAAGTTTCTGCCCCATATGTTAGCACCGGTAGAATGCAATGATTGTACAGTTTTCTTTTCAGTGACAGTGGTAAGCTCCCAGTCAGGATTTGGCAATGCCTGCCGTATGCACTCCAACCCAATTTTATTCTGTAAATTTCTTTCTCGTGATCAGGGTCCCCTGTGAGTAATTGACCTAGGTAAACGTATTCCTTTACAAACTCTAGAGGCTGACTGGTGATCCTGAGTTCTTGTTCCCTTGCCAGGCTATTTAACATTATCTTTGTCTTCTGCATATTCATCTTCAACCCAATTCTTACACTTTCTCGATTAAGGTCCTCAATCCTCAAGGTCCTCAAGGTGTGTAAGTATTACTTGACAAATTGAAAATTGAAATGCACGCGTAACGAACGTGCGCACACGATGTATCTCTCCTTGATGAGTGGGCGCTCTGTCCGTTGTATCACTCGCGCAGCGTGTGCTGCGACCGTAATCGACATCAGGACAAGACTGTCAAAAAATTACAGTGACGTTCATTTTGTGAACGTGGGTTACGCGCAAGCGTATGGACGCCGCGAACGTGCACCGCGGCGTCGAAGCATGAACGGAAAGGGCGCGAACAAGGTCGTGGTCGCTACATTGACCTCGACGGTGGGACGCCTTGTGGCGGTGGAGCTTGTGTAACGTCCGGCAACAGCTTCGCTGTACATTTACTTTCACAGGGTGGAATGGAGGTGGAACGTTTATTCTTCTTTATGGGCACAGGTTCGCCCCATCTCCGTGCAGCTGCACCGCATCTTTTCCTCCTTCGCTTCCATGCGCCACCCCATGAAGCAGGCGACGCTACCACAATACTCGAAACAGGGCTTTCAACAAGCCTCTAGACATAAGTACAAAATCCCCGCTGTATGATTCTATGGACACGCTTCAAAAAGAAAAATAGAGAAATGAGTGTGCCTCCTAAAAACTTATGTTTCCGGAGAAAGCACGAACTTTGTTAGCAGAAATGTAATATGACACAAAACAAAACGTTAATTGATGCATTGATATTCTGGCTACATAATAATGCTACTATAATATTTTTGAAGGCAACGTCCAGAAATGTTTGATTTGTTGTTTAGACAAACTTGTTTTTACCGGTGCTAATACATTACTTCAGTTTCTCAAAGAAATTTTATGGTTGACATTGCCTAAGACCAGGAACACCACTTCTATTTCCTGCCTCACTTCTTTACCTGCCATATTGTAAGCCTATACAGATATTTGAAGGTGGAAAAGTTGGATGGCTTCTGGCGCTAGCTATCTGTAGGCAGTATTTCTACTCGCAGACGACTGATTGAAAGAAAAGCGCACTCACATGCAAAACAATTTTCCCCTTCAGTATCTCTGCTTTAGGCAAGAAAAGTAATATCCAGGAAATCAACGCGCAGTGCCGAACACATAGGATGTAGACGATGTGAGATCAATAAAAAATTTAGCAATATCTTGTCGACCATACCTACGTTATAAATATATAGCTACGTGGCATAAAAAAGTTTCTTTTAAAGTGTCTGAAATTATCAAGCTATAATATCGCACCCTAACATTTCACCCTATTCTTTTACGACCCGTCATCCGTTGAACCGGTGCTCAATATTACTTTTCCCAGTAGTTATAACCGCTCATGTTAGTTTATTGTTCACTTTACGTCATCGCTTTAAGAGTGTTATAAAGGTTTATCCGCTTACTGAAGAATCGCGCAATATATCCGCATGTTTTCAGCCTAATCCTGTTCTCTATAGCCGAGCAGCGCACGTCCCTCACGGATAGTTTGCTCGGAAAATTCCGACCATCCACTTCGTTAAGGGAAGCCGTGGTAATGACCAGTAAGTGGCTGCTGTAATGTGTAAGCCCTGCCCGTTCCTCACGCCACTTGTTAGCAAGTATTCGGGAAAGCTAGTGTGCAAGCAAGCGATCTTTACAGAACATGACCTCGAACAAGTGACCACTACATAATGAACGCTGTGACGCCGTCCATTGAGACACCAAAGAATGAAGATAAAAGAAGCGACCAAGCAATCTCTTGAGTCTTGGTGGGACATGGTGGATATGTCGAGGTCAGAAATAGCAGAACGACGAGTAATTGTGCACGGTACTGGAGCGAGGATCAGGCAGCCATTATACGTGGTTCTGAGTCGGGCTCGTTCGTTAGCTGCTTCATGAATTACAGGACAGTAAAGACAATATTACATTCTCGCAAGCATAAAAGAAATAAACCATCACATGAAAGAATACTTGTCTTCTGCTTTTTCGGGCATTATACGAGATGGGCTGCTGCTACTGGGGTAGTTTTCCATGGTAACGACCAATCTATATCTTTTCCCAATTTCGAATATTTATACCTTTTTATTAAAAGCAGCGAAATTATAAAATAACCTAACTTTATTGGAATCATTAACTTCTAATTTACCTTGCGAGTGCACTCGTCCATATAAATGTCACTTTTTAAACCGAGTTAACCTCGTGTTGCATCAGTAACCGCGATGCACGCAGCGAAAAAAAAAAGTACTTAGCATATAGTTGCGAAAGCTTTGTTGTACTCACGAAAGTGTCGTAGCAGCACTGCTGGCTTTCATTAACGGGGCTATGAAGTTTAGTCTGGAAATTACTTGGAATATATTATCTATGTTTGGTTACAGAAATTTCAGCGCTCCTATTTCACGCTAACCAACATGAATGGTCCAGTCAGGTGGGATATTTTATCAGACTTCCATTGAACGCATAAACTACACCCTTAGCATTCCCGAGACCGGGCGACCGGGCAGAGAAGACGACGTCGCGTTGCATAACTTGAACGATTTATTTACAACCACTGTTTTCTGCGTGCAACATAGGGAATGGCACATCCCACTATTACTAGCCTATTCAGATTAGAAATAACCGCGTTCGCGGGCAGGATCGAGGCGAAAGAAAAACGCAGAATGGCACCGCTTCAGCGGTTAATGAAGAACGCGCTTTTCCAGAAACGCAACATGGATGCTGGTGGGCTCTCTCTACGACATCCATGGTAAACTTTTTTTTATCAATGATGCAATCGATTTCGTAAAGGACCAAGATAGGAGCGGAATACAAATATCCCTGCCAAAAAAAAGACAATTTATATAAAAAGAGCTAAACGCAACCATTCAAGGTTCACTGACCGACGCATGCGCTATAAAACCTGTTCTAACACATTGAGTATGTTGCTGTAAGCCTCTAAAAAAAGTCTTGTGAAAATGAAAAAAGGAGAGTTGGGTAGTGATAGCAAGCTACAGTGTAAAATAGCGAATTCGTTTCTTGGCATGCTTACGTTTAATGAAGTGCTAAGAACAATTCACTCCTGAAATCCTATGTTTGACAACCCGTCTGGCAGGGTAATTTCATTAAACACCTCATTCTTTGTATTAGCGCCGTATACTCATCAGCCGCTCATGGTTCCACGGGCCCACGTTAACCACAATAATGTTTGAACGCAGTTTCGCCAGAAGAAGTGTACAAGATTATTAATTAACAAGCTAATAAGTACGAGCGCTGGCCTCCTAACTTTCATGATTCTCGCAAAACGTTGATAGTCAATTCATTCTGTGACGCGTTTTGTAACATCATTACCCTCAAATTTCACACCGGATTGTTCCTAATAGTGTTACAAAATATTAAATTTCTCCAAGTTTTCAAGAAGGGTGAAAAGCGCTTTATCTGCAATTCGGCTGACCAATAGCAATTTCTTCATTTTTCAGTAAATGTATTGAAGAACTTCATGGTTGATTCTCACTAAATTACCTGAATAGGATTCATATACTTTCCCGATATCAATTTAGTTTCAGATAAGGCTATTCTATTAATTTAGCTCTAGTATCATTGACAGACGAACTTAAAACGGTCATTGATACCGGTATTGTTGTCAGAAGATCATTCATTGATGTACATATTATTTTGTTCGAAAAACAAATCTGTTGGTGCAACCGATCTCCTTTCAATCCTATTCGTAAGTATACTTAGTATTCTGCCAGAGCATTAACAACCAGTATATGTGTATAGCACTTATTGTTAAGTGGAAGCTTTAGCTCGCTCCCAACTCCGATGGCGCCCATTCGAATACATGTAAAACGCAGAAATACTTTTCTAAGTAACCGCTCGGCCGATTTCAATAAGATTATTGTATTTGAGAGAGAAAGTTAAATTCTAGTGACTGTTGAAAACAGATTTAGGGGCTGATTTCTAAGCAATTTTTGGCGAACATTTGTAAGTTCGGAAAAAAAAAGTAGACGCACAAAGTTTAAAACTGTGCAATTGACTCTGCACCAAGAACAAATATCTCAGTTCTGTCAACCGCCTTCGTTAGAACATCCCAAGTGGATAAATTTGATACATTAATTTATATGCTATGTTTGTTTGTACAATGTTTGGAAGGGTTTTGCTAAAGTACTACTCACATATCAGCGGTGCATTTGAGAGGCTTGTATATTCTGTCAATTTTCAACAATCTGTCAATTTTGTTTGTAAATCTCTCAATTTTCAACAATTGCTACAGACAATTGACGATATAAATTAAATTTCGCTTTCAGTAGTCACTACATTTTATCTTTGTTGTTTAAATGCCACAAACATTGATTTATTTTAGCGCGTTTTAATCACAAGCGCAACCTGCTCCTGCTTTATTAATGCAGTGAACATTTATTATCTCAAGTGGCGGCCAACGCCGACGTGGAAACCAGCACCGGTGCATATGAGAATTACATCTGCAACAATCGGGAAAAGCTTCTGAAAAGGACGCGTTGGAACACACTTGAGTCTCTCTTGCTAATAAAAAGCAAGAGAGACCAACGAGCAACACGACGCTGGCTGCGACACTCATAAACGTGGTCTGTGGCAGTCCAGTCAAATCTATTGGCCTGCTCGCATCATTCGCATGAAAAGCTACTTTTGAATTTACGGCAGAAGGAGAGGCGTTCAAATCTAGAGCTCTGAATTTAGAATGTGTATACAGTCCTGCAGTGGACATATATATATATATATATATATATATATATATATATATATATATATATATATATATAGGCTGATGATGATGATACAGAAATAGACCCTCGCTTTCCCCTACAGGAAAAGCGAGCTTATCCCTGATTCCTCAAAATCTTCACCTGATTGCTAAATACTCGGTTGTGCTCAGACTTGGTGATAATTCGTAATACTGGTGATGGAGCGTCAATGCAGCCAGGAAAGCACCATTCTTCCCAACTACTGTCAGTAGTTGTCAACTCACGTGTAGATCATTGCGGATACTTGAAAAGGCATTAAGGGACACAGCGGAAACAACACCGACGTGCGGACAAACTGAAGAATGGTGTGCTGCTTGTCTCGTTGCTTCTTTATTAATTGCTCTCCGTCTCATGCTGCATATTCTACATGAACGTCACCATGCCGCCGCGGTATACCTGCGCGTCTAAGTTATCGTGACTATTGTAAAGATGTACGAACGCAAGTGCAAAAAAAAAAAAGGGAGTGCCTGACAGCAATTCAAGGCTGCATTCAGCATCCCATATACGATCTTTCAAAAAGTACCTGCACCTTACTTTTTCTGACGAAGACTGCTATGAAAACGTAAGAAGCGGTAACAACCGCCATAACCATCCCGCGTGGTACATGTTCATGATAGCGAAATTTTGTAAAGCAAATGGTTCAGAATCTTTCGGCTCTAGGTAATGTTCCTTGTTCAACTACGAAGGTGCGTAGACACCGAAAACGTGAGCTGACTTCCCAAAAATAGGCCTTCACGTAAGAGTTGGCAGCACTTTTTTCTGACAACAACGTCTCAGTCTCTGGATATTTTTTTTACTTATTCTTTTACTGGCTTAGTCAGCACAAAGCGTTACACCAAAACGCCCTAGCGATTTTCACCCTATAAAGTCTATTTAGTTTTTCCTTTTGCTGGTGCCCATAAGCGGGACTCTTTCTCGCGACCTTTCCTTCCTTGAAAACAAAAATGCTTTTAGTCCCTCTTAGCTCCAGAGGCCTGTGGTAAGCACTCAGCAAGCAGACAGTGCGATGCAATGCGAAATCTTCCATTTGCGCAGCCATTTCAAAACCTCTACGAAAACGCGATCCATATACGGTTGCTGAGAAGGCATCCATGTTAAATTCTGACATTTCGGCACAAGAAGGAAGGAAATGAACATGCATCAAAGGGCTGCTTTTAAAGCTGTTTAGAAAACTTTCTTGAGGCGCAAAAATTAAAAAAAAAGCCTTTCCCCACAACTTTTTTTTAAAAACTCCAGCATGTTCTTGTGACCTCGCAGCATCAGCAAATATTCAGCGAAGTTGATAGTGCGATTATGCGCACTCCGTCCTTCTCTTTGCCTTGCGAACTCCGGTGCGCAGGATGGTAGCGCCCAAGAACAGCGTCGTATCCAGTACTTTACCGTTTTCACTTTGCGGCAAGACCGCTACGGCACTCCCGACCATGCATTAAAGAAGGCTCCGTGCCGGTAACGTGGTTTAGTAACGTCTGCTGACGGGCTAGTTGCTACACGGCTAGAAATGGTTTCATGCGCAAAAATGAGACACGGACAAAAGAAAGACACGAACAGCCGCACTCGTAACGTTATTCGTCAACAATGGGCCGCTGTTGCTCTTCCGGCAGCGGTGACCTTAATAGCCCACCATAATGCAATGATCACTTTTAAATTAACGTTTCGGAGTGGCACAACAAACTAAAGCACAGTTCGATGCATACACATGATCCCAACTATGCATGTGCAAACTTTTATCTCAGAATTTCCCCAGGTTTTCTTGTACCCATTTTTTTTAGCAGTTTGGTGCCCCACAGGCCGTTTTCACGACGTTAACGGTACTAATTAGCATGACTTGCTTTTGTGATACGGCGCTTCACAACCAATCAGCGTCGCCACAAGCGCCACCATAAGTTCATTAACGATATCAGGCTTCATGTACTTCCGAAACCCAAGCACTATGAGACAAGTTTGGAGCACGAGTATGTAGCATTCACCCGGTGCTAAGTTTAGCTCATTGGCTGTGACAGCAAACACAACAGAGAGATGGCAACGATAGGAAAACCAGGGGGTTCAACCTGACGAGCATCAGGTTTGTTGTCCTTCACTCGGGGTACAGAAAAATGGAAATAGAAAGAGGACGAGAGTGAGCTTTGCACTTGGGTGAACATGCACACGAGGGCAATAAACGGTCACTCATGCAGGTGCACTTCTAGAAATGCACAAGTTTGCGAATAGCTTTCCACGACGGTGACCTGCTTGGTTACTGTTTGTACCATGTTCCGTGTACCAGAAACGCTGAAATGCGTAGTTTGCATCTGCCTAGCACATACACAGAAGCGACGAGCGCAAAAGTCCCTTCCCTGTGAAACTACAACGCCAGACTATTCTCGAAGCAATTTATGTTTGTGCTTTATCCCCACGGGTGCGGCAATAGGAGTATCACCTATGCTACAGAATTCCTATATGACGTAGTACTGAAGTCAGGTTTATTGGCTTTTGGACGGCCATTGTTCTGGCCAACAACATTCTCACGTCACGTCACTCTTATCACTGTCGTCCTCCACGCCTAGTTGATTCGCATTATCCACTGCCTCTGTGCAAATGATCTAACTAGAGCGCACCTGCTCGGGCCACTTGCCTTCCTCTAAATTATCATTTGTTTTCACACACTATTCCTGCAAATTGGTAGCCTCATGCACTAAAAAGCTTTTTCGCAACAAGCGCTCAACACTGCCGGCAGGCCCCGCGCCGAACCAAACTTATGACAATTTGTAGTTTATCCCGCGGCTCTTTCACAACTTTCAAATTTTGTCAGTACGTTTTCGAATGTACAGCCTCCCGCATTTTCAGCTATATCGTGCGAGAACACTATAATATGGTCGTACGTCGTCCTGAAGGGAACATTGCGTTAGACCACTCTTGCACAGCAGAATGATTAGTGCACCTGAGAGTAGTTCTGCCGGTCTCGCTGACTGTCGCCGCTTAAAGGCACTAAAATGACGCGTGATGGACGTTCGCGCGATATAGCTAAATATGCGGGAGGCTGTACATGCTCTATTCGTACAAGGTTGCTTGCCGATACACCAATAGCTTTCTCGCGGCACTCCAATGCAACCTCGAAAGGTGGGCCTAGGAAAGAATTACCGAAACACACATATTCTCCCAAAACACACTGAATTCACTCAACATTCGTGACTTACCCCATCCGCTTCATCATTCCGCAACCAGAAAAATTAAAGTCCGTAAGAAGCGCTACTACATGTCGGTACGTTAGGAGAGAACGTCACCGAGTTGTACCAAACGACTACTGCTACCGTATACGTACCCCAGATCTCAATAGCCTCGTTTGAAAAAGCTTAATTTGCAGAATGTAATACATGCAAGTGAATGTCTCGCGTTCAGTTCGAGGTGTTGTTGAATCTATGGCTGCTTAGCTAACGTTAAAAGTTGTTCGATAATCGAGAGGAACAATTGAAAGTGCAGTGTAATGTTCGTAAAGCTGTTATAAAGGTGCGCCTTAGCTAGGTACCATTGTCATACGCCGTCGTTACAGCTGTGCACGCAGCATTCGACTGGGCGAGTTGCGTGCCCTTAGCCGCCCACCTCTTACCGTCCACAAGTAAACGTTGAAAGGGTTTCTGTGTTCTCGAGTGCCATTGATCGGACCGGTGGCCAGTAATGGGAAAGCCACGGGTGCAACCCTACATTGAATCACGCACAATAATGTCGTCCCAGCGGAGTACGGCACGAAAGGCGCTTTGGTGTGTGGTAGCAAACTGTGGAAGACATTCAAGGATTCCACATGAATCCGCAAGTTTTTTTTTTTTCCTAAACGAGTTGAAGGATTTTTCTGAACAACGATTACTGGGACGAAGCGATAATGTCTCCACCTAGGAAGCAGCCGTGCGTGGAGAGAGAGTTACATGAGCGTTACATGAACTCATGTATGAAATGAGAGCTTCGTGCTTCCATTTTTTCTAAGTTATGTTAAATACACATCCTTTCTTCTAATATATGGCACAAAATCGCTTGTGTACCATAAAGCGAACGCATGTAAAGAGCGCGAAGTGGTCACATAACCTACTGTGCTGTTTCGGTACGTTTACCTCTCTAATTTTATTTTAAATGTAGTGATTGTGCGTGGGATAAGATAATATAGCAAATGCTTATAGAATAGGATAGGGATTTTGCTACATTTACCAATTATTTCTAATCGCGTCCCAAGTAATGGCCCAGCGTATCTTAACTAAACACCTTTACGCGAGGACTCTACTTAATGGAGCCAAATTCACTCCACATTCGTAACTTTGGATATCCCCTTCATCATCCAGCTACAATAAAAATTAAAGCTCGGAAAAGCACAATTACATGTTTCTACATTAGCAGGGCACGTTATCCAGTAGTACAAAACTAGTACTACTACCGTTTACGAACGCTTTCTTCTATCGTATTGGAATGGCTGATAGCCCAACGGGCGACTCCTGAGGGTGCGCGGAAGAAATTCAGCTCCTGTTGTGTGTCTGTCCTAGCTAAGACGTCCAACGCCCTATATCCGGATAACTTCAAACCGGATGGGCTCGAGACCATTTTTCGAGTCAAAAATACTCGAACCATGGCCACATCCGTCGCGGGAGCAAAAGGCTATCCTACCATTGGTGCAATACTTGAAGTGTACCGGCCTGAGTGGCCGTTTATAGTACTGTAGGTCATCTTGCGTGCACACGATGTTCGCTCTAACCCCCTTTCTATTCCCCTTTCTCTTACCCCCAGTGTAGGGTAGGAAACACGACACTCATCTGGTTAGCCTCTCTGCCTTTCCTCTCCTGGCTTTCTTTTTACGTAATAGGCGGAGCTAAGAATGGAAATCCTAGCACCTGTGCCTAATGGGGAATTTTGCAACATTGGTAATATATAGTAGCGTTATACTTCATTGCACTGTTGGACTTGTCTATGACTCGGAAAAAGCATTTGCCCGGACGGTAAAAATATAAGAAGAAAATTGTAGGAAACACTTTCAAACGCCTTCAACTTTTCAGCACGAATAAGTTAACTTTCCTCACATCACTGTGGCAGTAATAGCCATGCAAGCGTATCAGAGCACACGTACAGAGAAGCCACCCGCCGCGAGTCCGCTACAATGCGCCTAAGTAGTTTGCGACTGTCTATTGTATTTGTGCTGGACTGGTGCCAGCTGCACCGCGCATTTTCGGAAACACACTTCACAGCACCGGTCGATCGCGCTTTCTCCTTTGCCCGTTTCCCTGTATCCCTTTAGCGATACTCCCTCTCTCTCGTACACTTGCCTGCTCTCGAGCGCCACCATGGTCGGGTTGCAGAGGCGTTCCGCTCGGATAATGGACTGCTTGTCCGTGCCACAAACCTGGCGAGGTTCCACGTATGGTTCCGTCTCTCTTCCTCCCAGCACTGCATGTAGCCGAGTAACGACACCCCTTACTCGCTTCGTGGGAACTGGAGCCCGTTCCGCTACCGCGCCGCATAGCAGCTACAACATCTGAACCAAAACAAAGGCAAATGGGAGTGTCGGAAAGAAAGCGTGTGGTTATCCTCACATTCTCTGCGGCATGTATCCCTCATGGGGACGAGTCATGTTCTGAAGCCACATCCAAAGCATCAAAAGCTACGGTGAACCAGCTAGCCGGTGCTGGGACCCGGCGCTTCTTCCCGTTGCGGCGCAGCGGATAACCTCGGCCAGCCTCCGGAAAGATCCGCACAGCGCGGCATACAAAAACATTCAAAAACCACAAAATACATGTGCACGAACACCGGAGCGCCAGGCCTTGAAAGCGAGTCGCCATGAACAGCTATGTTCAAGGTACATAGGCATAATAAAGACGGTAGTCTTTCTTGGGCTACCTAAACGCGAAAAACTTTTTCTGTATGTCAGTCTGTTTACTCGATTCAACCACCCAGCCAACACCGATTCAACCGCCGACCAAAACCAACTAAGCTACTAGCACTGGTGGCACGGGGTCATACACGTCAACATTATACAGCGCAAAGGAAACTTCAGACCTATTTGGGGCAATATATATGTACATAAGCGTGATCCGCAGCGTTCATATAATTAAGAATACACATTGGACTGGTTTTCTCGTTAGTAAATGAAAAATCAACGCGTTAAAAATGGTGTCGAAGAGACGCTACGCGTTAAAAACAAGCCGACAGAAGCCGCGGCTCTGTAGCCGGCTTTAAGCCAACAGTAATAAAAGGTCTCAACAGATAGCGCGAGCGCAGAGTGAACACGGGAAATTTGAATTGAATTCAGCAAAACCTCCACTGCATCCATCATGGGAGGAATGAGAGGGGAGGGGAAGAGCGTGAGGGGTGGGAGGGTGAGAGAAGAGAGGATGTTACGTATCAGGTGCGGCAGAAGACTATCGTCTTTCGACGTCATTGGCCGCAAAACAAGCAGATATGCCGCCCATTTTTTTGATGAGGGCCAAGATCGACCACCATTTGCCAAAGCACCAGAACGCGCTGCTTTCTACATGTACAGATACGGAACCTATGCGTGCGTGTCAGCACGATCGTCCCCAATGGCATTCTTATTTTATTTGGTTCTTGCTAGTTTTTTTATTCATTTATTTATTTATTCATACTGTCAGCACAAGCCAAGACAGGAGTTGCGGTTACGTTACTGTCATCTACAAACTAAACATAGTACATGCTTAAAAAATGCAATATAAATCAATCAGGATAGGAAGGCACAGCATGTAAAGAAATGTGAAGCAATATCAACATGAGTTACAATTAACAAGTTATAGAACTATATGGGTCTAACGAAAAAGTAACGCGCCAAACAACTGCAACCGACGAACAGCTAACAATAAAACGAATTCTCAACCGTTTGCAAATAATTGGTAACAGCCTTTAGAAACGATTGGAAATCACCACATTCTACTATATATTGTGGTAAGTTGTTCCAATCGTCTATGCTTCGAACCAAAAACGAATTTTTGAATGATTCTCTTCTGTAATTGAGTGGTTTAGTATGTTTTGAATGCTTTGTTCTGGGGTTAGCAGGTCTCTCTAATGTGATGGCTTTTTCTAAGCCTACTTTATAGTCTGCGCTTTATACGTGAAAAAAGAATGTCAGCCTGTTAAACTGCATTTTCTGCTTGACAGTCATGAGGCAAGCTCTATTTCGAAGTTCGGTGACGGACTGGGTTCCAGCGTATATGTTAAAAATAAACATCAATGCCTTTTTTGTACGCGCTCACATTTTAGTGTGTTTTGTTGAGTGTACGGCTCCCAAACATGACTTGCATAAGTCAGCACAGGAAGTAGTCATTTTGTAGGCCATTGTTTTTACATCTGGGGTGGCGTCGTGAAGTTTCCGTCGTAATGACCAAAGTTTACACATGGCCTTAGAACAGATGTTGCCGACATGTACCGACCAGTTCAAATCATGTGTGAGGTTATTCCTTAGGTATTTAAATTCCTTAACCTCAGCTAATTCGGCTCCGTTGATGCTGTAGGGGAAAATTAAAGGATCTTTCTTACGCGTCATACGCATACAAACAGTTTTTGAAGCATTCAGCTCCATTTGCCACTCGTCACACCAGAGAGTGACTTTTTGTAAATGGTTTCTAAGCTCCTGTTGATCATTAGGAGTGCATATTTTAGCATATACAATGGGGTCATCTGCACTGATGTTTGATGGCTATTTGTGCCAAAAAGTCTGCTCCCATATCGCTAATATAAGCGGAAAAATGTAAAGGGCCTATAACAGATCCTTGCGGCACACCCGATCGAACTGATTTATTGGTACTGTAAACAGAATTTAATGAAACAAATTGTTCCCTTTCTGACAAATATGCCTCAATTCATTTTAATAGCTGAGTATTACCTAAGACAGCTTCATAAGCAGCTTTCTGTGGGATATTCTGTCGAATGCATTGCGGAAATCGATAAATATAATATCTATTTGACCCCTGCCATCAATACACTGACCAATTTCAGGTGTAACCTCAGTGAGAATAGTGACTGTGGAGTACTCTCGGCGAAAACCATGCTGGTTTTTACTCAAAGTCGTTTTCTTCCAGAAATTTAGTTAGGTGGGTCGTTAAGATGTGCTCTAGCGTTTTGCAACATGTACTTGTCAAAGAGATTGGTTGGTAATTAGCGACATCATGCTCGGAACCCTGTTTGGGAATCGGTACTACCTTAGCCCACCTCCAGTCTCTCGGAACGTCGCCAGATTCTAGAGATTTAGTAAAGATATCCGAAAGAAAACATGAGCACCACTCGGCGTATCTCTTTAAAAAGGCGTTTGGAATTTGATCAGGGCCAGGACATTTTTTCTCATCTAGTTTAAAGAGCAGGTTCAAAATGACGTCTTGTCTAATAGTTGGTTCAGATATACAGTTCATAATGGAATGCAGTGTTTAAGGTGTAGAACCATAGTCCCATGTGAAAACTGATTCAAAATAATAATTGAAGAGGCAAGCCATTTCAGAGCTGTTCGTGATAGACTTATTTTCCCTTGTCAGAAATTGAATGCCGGAGTTGGGCCCTGAAATGTACCTCCAAAGTTTTCCCGGAGAAGTTTTAATGAAATTGGGAAGCGTTTCATTCATGTAACAATGTTTCGCTTTATTAATTTCCATTTTAGGTTTCTGTGAAACGGAATGAATACAATGACGTATTCTTGTAGAAAAGAATTTTTTAGACCTCATTCGTTTCAGGAGACGCTTTTTATGAAATATTTTCCGTGTAATCCATGGGTTCTTTTCACTTAACTTTCTTGGGGCCCTTGGGAACAAATAGTTCTATTGATTCCAATACCACACTTTTAAGCTTCTCTCAAGCGTCATTTACTGACGTAGTATTTAGCAAAATAAAATGGCTGAAATCATCATAACCTTCCTCTAAATGGTCCAATACCGCAACATCATCTGATTTAAAGAAATCAGAGACTAGCAATGTTTTATTCTTTTCTGCTTGGTTATATGTGGTAGAGACATACGCGATCACCATTTTGTGGTCAGAAATACCTTCTAAGACTTCACACCAGTACTTGGATGGTGTGACAGATCTGCTCAAAAACACCAAATCAAGTAGTGATTCTCCTAATTCGTAGGTTCGTGTGGCATAGTTACTATTTGTGTTAAGTCAAGGGAAAAAGTCAAATTCAGAAGAACACGAGACACGGACTGATCATTTTGACCTTCCCGATAATATACCCAGTCAATATGCGGTAAATTAAAATCTCCAGTTAAGCGGCAAGTCCAGCTACGACTAATCGGTCATCCACGGTGCTACAGTGAGCCAGCTTTGGGACAGAGGCTTGTTCTAGTGAAGACGTTCAAATCCTTAAATCCAGCATTATCTCACATTGTAAAGAATTATTCATGTTTAGGTAATTAAATTTGACGCTAAAGTCAATTTTTGTAATTGTTTTGCAGCACTGTGAGGATGTTTATTTATGCCTATTATGTTTTACCATTAGCCTGTTCTTCAAAAGTCTGCTGCTGGGTGCATGAAATGCGGCCTAATATGGCGTATTGAGATTTTAAAATATGGCATAATTCAATATCTGAGCTATGTTTCAGAGAATCACCATAGCGTACATTTTTTCTTAGTTCTAATTATTGCAGCCCTTATTATGCTGCGTCATCTTCGCTTTTCTTCAAGCTAGGCTTATTTACACCACACAGCCGCCATCCACTCGCCAAACCCAACATACCCAAAACCGCCCTCACACAGAAATACTTCCGACAAATTGAGGCTGTCGTATAAACTTCGAATATGTCCATGCTTCTATATAACGCAAATAATGGTTTTACCAAAGCAATCCTTGTGTAATTGAGATATTTCACCCCTTCCTTCTAAACAGGTAAGCCAGATTTCATGACACATGCTTTCCGACGAGAAAGTTTTAAGCATGCATGGGAGCAGGACAATGATTATTTTTTTCTTGATTACAATTTAAAGGCTCAAATAAAGCCACGACGCATATTTAAGGTGCCGTTTTTCTAATAAATTTCAGAGTAAGGCGCTGTCGACGTAAGCAAACGTTAAGTTATAGTCCCTTTTTCAGTGTAAATAACCATGAATGAAAGAGTGGTGTTCTTTTGGTGAATGTCCAACGACTGTAAAGTCAAAGCGAAAATTCTTCAGCGTATACTTTCTCTTCGCTGTAGAAAGGCCAAGCCTTTCTACTTTCTTCGTTGCACTCTTAACATCGTCCCTTCATACTGCAGATAAACGGAGCTAATTACGGGCCGGCTCCTACCAAGAGCCCTGGGAGTTTCGGGCTCTCGGTAACTAGTTTATTGTGATATTGCAAATGATGCTACACGAGGCTGATAAATAGTTACACTAACAGGAACAGAAGTCGGTGAGGACAGCAGCTGCAAGCGATGTCGTCAGCAGACGTGATCGCAGCACCACGCTCTAATGACATTCACGTTGGAAGCCAGGAGAACAAGAATAGCTCTCGAGACACAGAGGAAGTCAGATCTGTTTACTTCATCCGAACGCGCGCATTCACCGAGTATTGGCGGACATGAGCATTTCACACAAATTTGGTTTCGGCTTCTGTAATTCCTATTATTACCAGTACCAAAATGTATCATTCCACGCTGTTGCAAATCCTTGAGCTTTCTGGCAAGATACATACGAATGACCGTCGCGTTTGTGTACGATACGTTTACATAAAGCACAGTCGGGGTGATTGCATGCAGTTCTTTACCCTGTCTCTTCTCGCCAGTTACTGTCAATTCGCTCTTCACTTGATCCGTCTGATACAACATCTACGGAATAGAGGTTTCCTGGCAAACTGCTCGTTCTGCATAAAGGCGACACATTAGTGGTCGTGTTGGTGCTACTCATGCCGAATGAACATTGCACAGAGACAATTCTGAAAGCAGGGAAAGGCACGCGACCACATTATATCGTTAATAGGGTAGCGATCCAATTATTGTATAGCTAGGCTGCAGGGAAGACTGAACTGTTTTAAGGTCTTTTTTTTTCAGTATTGTCCCTAACTTGTGCCACGGCGGCAGGAAATAAGTTCTCTGAGATTGCGATATGAAAATACTAATTTTCATAAAAAATAAATGCTTATATACTTGGGAGCTACCGGTATGGCGACGGTCGTGAAAACAGCATCAGAATGCGCTTTCTGCTGTAACGTTGCTGTGTGCCTAGACACTGGCCGCCGCACCAATTCGAATGCCTCAGTGCGAAGCAATGAAGACCTCTCGACACGCGCCATTAGTGACGCAGGTGTTCTCAATGACCACATGTCTCTTTTTTATGCCGCGGTCTATACCCATCACTATATTCGCCAAACTATATCTTTACTTTGGTGCGGGTACTCCCTTACTGCACAACTATAATATTTTTCGTCGCGCGGGCTCTGCATGATGACAAGTGAAACCCTGAATGTGATCACCCGGCACTAGTGTTCGTCACCCTCTTACACTCCAGCGTCCTACACCCTCTTCATTTTCAGTGCTCCTCAATCTTTAGCTTTGCATCTTACTGTTGTTGTTTTTCCTTCTTTTTTGTTGGGGAGTACTGAACGCTTTTATGTAAGCCAGACTGGGTGCCTTTCACGAAAGAGCTCGCGCTCATTCCTGACCATTTCCTATCCTTCACCTGTCTTCTTATTTACTTTCTATTTGCGTACATGTTTCTGCATTTATTTTTACACAAGGGACTACGGACCAGAAAGGTCGCTTTTTGTTGGTATATTATATGAATCTAACTCCCGGAAGTCCAGCTACTTAAAAAGCGTATCCCAGTGCTTGTTATTCTTTATAGAAGTTTTTAGCAGCCTTGACTAAATCGAAGATATTCTCTTACTTCTTCAGAATCACTGTAAAGCGGAATTGAAACCCGGCGTTCACACAAAAGCCTGTCACACACTATTTCTTGACAAGCTAGAAAATCAAATGTTCAACCGCCGCGGTGGCTCAGTTAGCTAAGGCGTTGAGCTGCTGAGCACGAGATCACGGGATCAAATCCCGGCCACGGCGGCCGCATTTCGATAGAGGCGAAATGCAAAAATGCCCGTGTGCTTGCGTTGTACTGCACGTTAAGGAACCCCAGGTGGAGGTTAAATGCAAAAACGCCCGTGTGCTTGCGCTGTAGTGCACCTTAAAGAACCCCAGGTGGTCCACATTAATCCGGAGCCCTCCACTAGGGTGTGCCTCATAATCAGCACTAGCTTTGGCACGTAAAACCCCAGAAAGAAGAAGAAAACCACATGTTCAACATTTCCGTCAACGTCACAAAAGTGTGACGTCATCCACATGTGTGAGGCTGGTTCATTAGCGGCATAATTTTTGCGTGTACTTTTGGACCAACGCTAATTTTTGTCAGCATACACGCAAGGAACCCCATAAAAAATACTTATTTCTTCAGTCTCCTTTAAAGCGCACGTAAAAGTAAAATGGCAGCGCGCTCTGACAGCGGCTATATTATAGAACCCTGCGTTGTACGACTGTAGTTCCTGGTTCTCAAATTCTAAGTTACCAGTCACAGCGTTGTTAGGTTGTCGCATTCGACCACCTTCGGACAGTGAGCTTACTCGCCGGCGAAGCTATGGGTTAAGGGAAAATTATTAACAATATTATTAATAATGATGTCATTATTTATTTATTTATTTATTTATTTATTTATTTATTTATTTATTATTTATTTATTTATTATTTATTTATTTATTTATTTATTATATATATACAATACTGCTACTCTCATTCGAGAACGTGGCAGTTGGGCAATACAGGATATATTTACATGTGTCAGTACGCAGGATTTAAGTATAAAACATGGTTAAAGAACATCTAGGCAGAAGAGCTTTTTGAAAAGCAAGAAAATTAAAAAGAAATTATTACTAATGCAAAAGGTAATTAAACCAACGTAAAATGATTACATATCTAAAAATTATTACTATAGTAAGTTTGTTTTCGTTGACGTATATATCAGTAAGTGCAAGAAAGCGCTTTAGTAAGGTCAAAAACCAGGCTGCTATAATAGAGCACCAAATTCATTCGCTGCATCAGATTTAGAGTGCCAAACCACGCACCAAAGAAAAGAAAAACGTGATACGGATATTCGGAAAGATTCGCGCACGCATGTCTTATTCCAAGTTGCAGAATAGATTCTGAAAATCATTTTGAAGTACTGTCTCGTCAGAAAGTCAAAACGCCCACAATATGGCCCTCTCTGGAATAACAAAAAAAAAGTAAACAAAGTAGTCTGCAAGCTCCACAAGAAAAAAAAATTCACGTCTGTGTACACATCATGCTCATCCAGCCAGCGCTACTAATGCAGCTCCGTTAGCGCAACCCTACCTCAACCTTCCGGATTGAAACCGCGCAACCTCACCTGCTGCTTTATTCCGGAGATCTTACCGACATGCAAACACACGCCCCTTTCATCGGCCTTTTGCTTTCGCGCATCTAAGAAGCGTTGACGAGGAGTGAAAGGAAATGTGTGACACCTTGGTCGTAAATGTTAAAGCGTTGGTTGGAAAGTTGGTAGCGAGACATGGTTGGCAGAGCAGCGTTGATCAAAAGTTTACTGTTCAGTGACGCTGAAAGCCGGAACATCTAGTAATGTCATGTTTCTTTTTTCTTTTGTTTATGAGTTAGAAGTACTGACGTGAAAATAAAGTTTAAACGAGAAAAATATTTTAAAAAAACTCCTCGCTCTCGAACCAGGAGGCCTCCAAGCAAATGTGCGCTTATCATCCACACTGAAAAAGAAAACTTACAAAGAAAGCTGTACTTTTTCGTTTTGGAAAAAACTCTTGACATGCTCTCTGCGTTCCTACATTCTCTCGTTGATATTTTTTAGCTTCCTGCGTTTGCACCCTTTCACGCACTGCGAGTGCAAACACAGCGAGTGTAAAGCTCTCAGCTAGAGTGAAAATAGAGAGCAGTCATGCGGGCATTTTAGGTTTCAACAGCGTCTTGAGTTTCCAGGAGGTTTTATTTCATGATGTTGTTGTTGTTGCTGCCTCCAACGTATGGCACGTGATTATCACTTCTTCACCATCTGCATCGACATTATAATTACCGTCATCATCTTCAGCGAGGTGAGCTGCGTAGGCCTCACAAAGTCACGCTGCAACCTTGACGTGGAGTTTAAAAGGAAGCCGAGTGGACTATTGCACTTGTGTGTCTGTATTTTCTTCCATCTGTCCTCTTCTGTTTAAGTTACGTACTCATGCTATATATATATATATATATATATATATATATATATATATATATCGTAATTGTACTATTTCCTAACCAAGGCAGAAGAAGTGGCCCGCACCAGCATATGGCTACAATGACCTCTATGTGTATTGTTACCTCTAAAACAAAAAGAAAAAGGAATGGCCTACACTCTTAAAATTTTTACATCTTTATAGGTGTATTAAGGGTGTTTGGTGTTCCCATGAGTGACAACCTCACGTCTAAGGTGTAAGGTCGAATCGTTGGTGAGGACCAGTGAAATTTACTTGTTTACGACATTTTTGCGGCAAGTAAAATTGTGATGGCTGCGACGGAGCACACGAAAAGGGCACAAAATATACATTCAAACCTCTCACTGTCAAATTCTCTTGTCAGACGGTTCTCTGCGTCCAATGTGGCCAGAATTGTTATATAGTCTCCAACAACGCTTTCTCTCATCGCATGCCTAGTATAAGCTCGCTGTCATGCGCAATGTCTTTTTATAGCCTTAATATAGGGGTATTACCCATGTGACAAGGTAACAACACATTTAAGTGCGTAAACGTTTTTAGAGTGTAGGAGACATGATTTATTTTCTGAGTAAACGAATGCTCAGACAACGATCTAAAACATGTGCTTCTGAAACAGCGCAAATTTTTTAACACGAAAGTGTTTTATTCCGGGGTCCACCAAGACTTCATTGACGTATTTCCGTCACGGAAATACGTCATAGAACATAATACAAAGAAAGAAACCAGAAGAAAAAGTTCCACAAACATGCAAAATTTGGAAATCGAACCCACGACCTCTCGGTCCGCGACGATAGATCGCCGAGCGTTTAACCCATTGCGCCACAAACGCATTTGCAGAGAGCTACACAGACGCGCCTTATATATCTAACACTCCTCCGTGTACCCGCGCTCTTGCTCGGGGCGGTGCCGCCGCCTACGAGCAGAAAAGAGAAGTACTGCATTATGACACTAACGCGCACCGACAGTGAACGCTTCGGTGGTCTCAGCACTACGACGCCTCGATGCCAGCATTCGAAGGGACGCTGGCATCAAGAAGCACTACCAACGCCGTAACACGCTAGCACAAACGCGTTAGAAACGCGCTAGGTGGCGTTCACCGTACTCAGCACAGCGGAGCGTGGCCTCCGCAATTAGCTCTGAAAATGTTTCTGAAGTTGATCGCGGAGGCTGCAATTACGACGTGCTGTACGCGCTGATTTGACTCGGTGACGATTCAGTTACGTGCTTTGTCTTGCGCGTTGTATTAGTGTGTCAGTTACGTGCTTCGTCTTTCGCGTTGTGCTAGCGTGTGCAGCGTAGTGCAGCTTCCATATGCACGACGGTTGCTCATGGTCATCGACGTTGGTAGTCGTGATGGAGGAGACGTGCCACCAGGCGTCAGCGTGGGTGCATCAACGCCTAAGGCCGCTTTAGCCACAAAACACCAATAGACATTATATATCAATGTGCAATAAACATTACACTACTTCTGTGAAGACACGTTTCACTTTCGTGTTCTATACCGATTCCTACATAGGAGGGATCAACCACATTTTTTTTCTGTCTGTCTGTCTGTCTTAATCTAATGTAAAAGGGGTACGCGCTTTTCGGCAATATCATATTGCTATACAATGTCATTGTGACTGAGAAATGATGTTTACACTTTGTACGTATAGTTACACCACAATAAGAGCAGTATACTTCGTAACAGCGTAATGATCGCTACATTATTTGGCCTTAATACGCATGACAGATACTAAGCTGATCTTCTGGACGACGACAACGCCGCCGCGCCGCTGCCGCCATCGCCACCTCTGACGACAACGACTTAGACAGCAACAACAACAATTGGAAAGGAAACTGCGTATATATAATTTAGCACGCCTATGCACATGCAGAGACAGACGCATACACTCTTGCAGGGGCAGCTGCTGACATGAGCAATTTTACTTGCTGAAAAGTAAGGAGCTGGTAGGCAGTAATTAAACCTTTTTTGAGTGTATACAAGCCAAATCTTTATCTCTTCCCGTCAGCAGTGCCACATTACACTAAGAGTCTTCGTTTCGTTTATTTTAATTGTTGGTGTTGTGACATCATCTCATTCCACAACTTCTTCGACGGTCCACTAGACTCAGGATTGACGAGTTTTTAACCCACGAAATTCAGCTTGGGCCAAAGGGAACACCTCAAGGAGCGGTGATCTCTCCGACGCTGTTCAACATCTCCATGATCAACCTGTCGAAGGCCTTGAACAAGATCCCTAACATTAACCACACGATCTACGCGGACGACATCACCATCTGGTGTCCCAGCGGATGTGAGGGTCAGATCGAGGGTGCTTTGCAAGAGGCCATCGATGTGACGGAGCGGTATCTCATCCCCACTGGGCTAAGGTGCTCGCCCACCAAATCCGAGCTCTTACTCTACAAGAAGAGGCCCAGAGGTGGTTCTCACCGGTCCTGGAAGCCAGCAACGGAGAGCCACATTACGTTATTCACTGGTAACGGCTCCCCAGTTCCGCGGGTGGACACTATCAGGATCCTAGGAATGTTTATCGAGTCTAACGGGGCCAATGGAGCCGCTGTCAAACGCATTTGTTCCAAGACCGAAAGCGCCCTCGGACTGATCCGAAGAATCGCCAACAGGTACCGCGGAATCAGGGAGGACAATCTGATCCGGATTATCCACGCATTTGTGCTATGTCACCTCGCTTATTCGGCGGCTATGCACAACTGGCTGGTGTCGGAGCGCAACAAGATCAATGCCCTAATCAGAAGAGTATTCAAGCTTGCCCTTGGCCTTCCCGTCCGAACGCACACAGAAGACCTCCTCAAGTTGGGCATCCACAACACGTTCGAAGAAATTGTTGAAGCCCAAGAGTTTTCTCAATTTGTCAGACTGTCTGGCACCCCAGCGGGCCGAGCCATACTTGGCATGCTGGGACGTAACCCCACGGTCGTTGGTCCCGACGCTGTGAAGCTGCCCAACGACATAAGATCCAAGATTTCCATACACCGGATGCCACGCAATATGCATCCGACCTACAACGAAGGACGAAGACGAGCCAGGGGTAAAGCTTTGCTCGCCAGTGCCCGCTTGGACAAGGATCGAACATGCTTCGTAGACGCTGCTTCGTACGCTCAAGAACAAGCCTTCTCCTCAGTGGTCATCAACTGTGATTCGAAAATCATCAGCTGTGCTACCATCCGCACTTCTAGTTCCAGCGTTGCAGAACAGGTTGCTATCGCTCTTGCATTGACGGACGATATACATGACACAATTTATTCAGACTCCAAGACCGCTATCAGGGCCTTCCAGATGGGAATGGTGGCTCCCCAGGCCCTACGTATCATCCAAAACGCCAAAGACCTCAAAGATCACTCATTGGCCTGGTTCCCTGCGCACCTTGGAAACATTGAAGGTGCCTTGCTCAACCCCAACGAGGAGGCACACTCGGCTGCACGAGGTTTGACTGACCGTGCGCCGGGTAATGCGTCCTCTCTAGGGCGACCCGAGCCTCTGTGCTCATACAACGAGATATGCAAACACAATTACTTATCAAGAAGACTTCTGCCTCTGCCGCACTCCTCACTGTGCAGGGCCCAGGCAGTGACTCTCAGACTTCTACAAACCAGCACTTACCCAAGCCCTGCAGCACTGCACACAATGTACCCCGAACGGTTCCCAAGCCCGGACTGCCCCCTGTGTGGTGGTTATGCGGACTTCGAGCATGTCCTGTGGGGCTGCGCATTTGCCGGTCCCCCTTTCACCCAAGAGGAAATGATGATGCTTATTAAGGCCCAGGATCAGACCTCTCAAATCCTGGCAGTCCAGAGGGCCCGCGAGAGGGCCATCACGTTTGACCTGATGGTCCCCGAGTGGGCCTAGCCAGGTGACGTCGAGATTACTCGCGTCTATTGTGGACCCAATAAAGTTCACTCACTCACTCACTCACTCACTCACACCAATATTACATTCCACTTTTTTTTTAATTTGCAGATGTATAAATGATGATATAGGACAATACTGACAAAATGAAACAGACTTCCGCGTGCACTGATGGCAGGAAAACTAGCAGCTATCGTGCTACACGGAGGCACAAAAAGGAGATGCACTAAAAAATGTGGTTGATCCCTCTTATATAGAAATCGGTATAGAACACGAAAGTGAAACGTATTTTTCGAAGAAACACCCCGTATAGTGTAGCGTTATAATGATAACTGTGCATACGATCGTTTGTAAGTGCAACGAAATCATATTCTTTCGATTACGCTTTGCACCTCAACCAACGCTCCGCAGAACGAAACGGGCTGGGACAGCCCATTGGCGTCTGTCGCACACGCGCGCGTTGGCTAGAGACGCCGCTCGGCATAGCACGGTCCGTACGGCTATCGCCGTCTGGTGGCCGCCGGCGGAAGGCTTCATTCTCCGTGCCACCGGAAAGCCCGCGGTCGGCACACTAGTAAGTATATTCTAGGCACTATAGTCGTAGTGCTGAGACCACCGAAGCGTTCACTGTCGGTGCGCGTTAGTGTCATAATGCAGTACTTCTCTTTTCTGCTCGTAGGCGGCGGCACCGCCCCGAGCAAGAGCGCGGGTACACGGAGGAGTGTTAGATATATAAGGCGCGTCTGTGTAGCTCTCTGCAAATGCGTTTGTGGCGCAATGGGTTAAACGCTCGGCGATCTCTCGGCGATCTATCGTCGCGGACCGAGAGGTCGTGGGTTCGATTTCCAAATTTTGCATGTTGTGGAACTTTTTCTTCTGGTTTCTTTCTTTGTATTATGTTCGTGTATGTTCGTGTGACGTATTTCCGTGACGGAAATACGTCAGTGAAGTCTTGGTGGACCCCGGCATAAAACACTTTCGTGTTCCATCGAAAAACGTGGTTGCTTGCGAAACAGAGTAGTCCCGCATAAGACCTTATAAAGTAGGACAGAAATCTTGTTGATTGTGAATTCGTCTTACACTATCGTCTTTCCGGCATGTCACGCAGATGGCTTATCTGGCACATTTGCTCTAAGAATCCTCGGCGGTCTTCCTCAAGTGTGTTGACTCTTATTCCATTCGCTACGCGTCCGCTTATACAAATTCTTCCTCTGGACGCCTCTGAGATAGAATAAAGCCTAGCGCAGCCATTAGCGATGGCATGCAATGGGATTTAGCACCACCGATTGCCTGAAAGCTCGTGGTGAAAGGATCTGGCAACGTCTGGCAACTATTTCTGGCAACCTTCTTTCATTCATAGTAATTCCTAGCGGTTGCTCAACACGTCAAAGCATATATTCTAATGCATATATTTATTAAGGTTTTCTCGGCGGATAAAAAAAATTCCTGACTTCCAGTATGTCATAGCAGGTCTACTACAGTTTATGGTCTACTAGATGGCATGGCCTCAAATAGCGAAACACGCAAGGGACATCGCTTGAAACTCAACCAAATCAAGATGTGCTGTACACTTGCACGTAACCTCAATGTTTCATAATCATCATCAGCAGCAACATCATAAAGCACTCACTGTACATGACCTTTTCTTTATGTTCAGTGCCGGACGAAGGCCTCCCCCAGTCATCTTCAATTACCCCAGTCTTGCGCGAGCTGATACTTGCACCTGCTAATTTCTTAATTTCTGAAATGTTTATTTGATGACAATGCATTCGCGCAAAGAAACCCCTCTTCTCTCCCAATTATTTCATATAAGATCATAGGCATTGCATGAACAGTTTTTTTGCATATTTGCTTCACTTTTCTTCTTTGAGAGCCAGACAAGAAACGCGCCAAAAAATTATTGTTGTCTTCCATACACATAAAGACACGTCCAAGCGGCCATTAGTCAGAATTATGTTCCCTTCAACACCTCTTGATTAAAAAAGCTGCAAGTGCCAACAACGCCCGTTGATGGCGCTGGGCGCTGTCGATGCGGGAATGTAGATCAAACATCTGCGCTATGCCATGAACACGTGAAAAGTAAAATGCTAACACCTACCCCAAGCTTGTCTTGATTCACACACAGGCGCCGTTACCTATGTCCTTTCCCTTCCTAGCGCATGGCAAGCCGCATAAAGCAGCAAGGAACGACAGAGGCAGTGGAACCAAAGTATGAAGCTTAGAGTGTTCAAAAAGTACATGCACGCGTAAAACATCAAGGTACACCGTGACAAATCTACACCTAGGGAAACCGTGAGAACTACCCCAAAGTAACAGAAGAACGTAAGTCGCCACACTGGTTTCTTTCTGCTCCAAAGAAGCTGCCGGCTTGCTGTGACAGGAAAAGAAATGACGCCTTCTGACATGCAGCAGTAGCAGTGGCTTTCGCAAGAAAAATTAGCCTTTCCTGCAGCCAAGCCGCTTGCGGGTCACGCAAGGCAGTTGTCTCGAGAATGGAGTACGTAAACCAAGTGAGCAGATTTCTGGGAGAAGATGCGCAGGTATTATTTCTCGGGCAGATAAGTGTCAAATCGGGCCAACAGGATGTAGCCACTATTATCCGACATATAAGTACCGTCGTTCAGGTGTACATCTTCTACTTCTTCCTTACTCTGACATCTGACGGGCCGGAGGATTACAAATTTTATAAAAAAACTGATAATCCTAGGTGGAAATTAGGATTTGCCCGCTGCTAGGGGCTTAATATGACAATAGTTACTGCGAAATGCACAGCGGTGTCCATGCGAAGATAAACCTTGAGCAATGCTCACTTAAATGTTTGTTCGGTTCTGTGACTTGGGTAGCGAGGTAATCTGCAGGCATACGTTGCATGGGAGCTGCTTGGCACTATCATGCTGTCTGGACTACTGAGCGCGTGTTTCTTAACCGACCTCCTGGAGGTCGGTTAAGAAAGTAGCTCAACTTCTGTGCTAATACACAGCTGTTTCCTGGCGAATTACAAGATAATACTGCTAGAAGGGCAACGCCAATATAAAAACTTGTTTCATTTGCTGTTGTCCAGGCATTTGATGTTTGGTCTTTTAAAGGCGTTAAGCGACTTCATTCGGTAGTCTCGATCCTCAGAATTTGCTCAGCGTTGTTTACGGCATGAAGTTGCGAGCGACCTCTCAAAGGAAGCGGCCATGAATATAGAACATTAAAAGAAATTAAAAGAAAAAGAAGGAAGTACGGTAATATGAGTGAGAGATGAAACATGTGCGGGTTATGTAATAGTTCAGGTCATAAGTAACGAATATGAGCTTTTCTTCGTTGGACCACGATACCACATTCTATAAGGTAGAATTGAAGCGTACGCGCTGCATACAAAGGCAACACTCTCCTTTACTTTGCTCGAAATGTTTGTCCCTTCTCGAACTATTAGCAAAGGCGATGGTCTTATTCTAATTCTCAATGTGTGGAAATGTTGATTTATGCTGTGTGGAATGCTTAAGAAAGGCAGTCAAAGCGCTGTGCTCGGATATGATTTGGAACGAGAAAACATGCTTTCAGGGAGATACGAATATTCTAATTAGCAAACTATTTCTAAATAGTATGACACACTTAGGTCGGTGTTCGACATTACATACAACACTAAAACTGCTTAAGTATTTTATGAATGCTGCAAAAAGTTTTTCTAGAAGCGGGCTGCTCAAAGCTTAGTTAGAGCTACAAACATGACATTTTCCACTCCCAGAATGCAAAAATTCGATGAAAAAATAATAAAAATATTATATTGAGTATCCTTTTTTAAAACACTATTTAAAAATTATAATATCAAACCTTGTTATTATTATGATCATTATTATCACCATCATTATCACCAGCAATGCATATTGATTGTGTGCTGAAGCCGTAAAGGTATTTATAGGTGTTAGAAATGAAAGGGAAGGTGCCATGCTGCAAGGCGGCCTTTCCTCTTTCGAGCATTATTGTGTTTAAAAAAAAGTGGCCTTAAAACGCCAAAAGCAAAAGCTTTACCTAATATGCGAAAAACTAACGACGTAGCCCTGCCATGCATATATAGGAGGCAAAGGGCCTTTACTTTCCCTTTTACTGTGAACACTGGGCAACTCTCCCCACATTCAGTACCTAAGTCTAGGCACTCTTTGCGCTTCTGCACTGTGTGCAGGCTGGTGAAAAAATTTCCAGCATTTTGAACAATCTTTAATTCGTCATAAGTCTGTCTGCCTTACTTTTCTTCTACCTCTGTTTCATGATGTAGCTCATACAAGACAAATTATAACCTTGGAGAACACTTAAAAAACAAATCCCAGCCATATTAAATCATTACTTTAAGGTGACTGCGTCAAGGCAAATGGCACTACCTGATTCTAGCACTAAGTAATTTAAATCAGACACTCTGTTTCTTAAATCAGACACTCTGTTTCTTCATTTTCCTGAGACCCTCTGTCCATCCACATGTACATCAACATTAATTTTTTCTTATATTTAAAGCAAAAAGCAGCATTCGAGGAAAAACAATCTGTATTGAAGCCACATGCAAGTGGCAGCACATTTCAGTGATTTACTCCTCTTCTTGTTTCCGCTAGTATTTATGATAGTTTATACTAGTTTGTGTGAGACCACTCTGCTATCACTGATAATAAAAACACCTGTTATGTACATTTCTGATGCTATGACGTTATACTACTCTCCAGAATGAACAATAAACAAAACGAACAGCGATGCTGTTAGCATTCACCATGGCTTTATGTAACCACATGAGCTTATACCTGATTGTGATGATTATGGACGTTCATCACTTGTTTCTGTGTCTTAAGACGAGAAAAGATGCACAAGAAACGCTAGTAGGCAAAAAAAATGTTTTTCTTTCAAACACACGATGGGCCAGGAAAGGAAATGAAAAGAAAACAATGTCACAGAGGAGTTTCACGCGCACACTGATGTACGCGACGCTCAGTCCTACACCACCGTTCGGCGCGTCAAGAGTTCCGAAAAACCATCTCACGGTTTGGGTCGAGACGATCGACTCGCTTGTCGTTGCCGCGGTACGGTCGCCGAGCCGAGGCAGAGGTGGCACGGTTGCTGCTGCTGGAACCGTCGCCGGCACACGGCTGCGCTACCGTGTGCGGCGCCTGGTTATGTTGAGGACAACACTGCGATGTCCGGCCGCAACTCACGAGGACCGCGACCCAGGGTCGGCCCACGCGGACAGCACCTCGGTAGGCCTCGACCAATAACAGCCCTCAGCAACTGCGCCCTGGCAGGAGCCGCTCAGCAAGCCTCGTCCTTGGTCCCGGAACAGGCCTCCGCATCTGGCCCGGGTAGGCGCGCCTTGGTCACTCGGCCGCAGCAGGAACCACGGCCCGAGCTCTTCTTCCCGAGCGTCGCACCCGACCTGCTGCCACCGTGGCTTCGCCGCTCGAGCTCCTCCGCACGTTCGCCATGTAGCACTTCTTTTTCTTCGTTTTGTTCTTTTTTCCCTTCCCGCTCCCGTGCCACCTGCCCTCAGCTCGCCTTCATCACTTCGCTATGCACTTCGACTGAGTCCACAAGTCGCGGCGTACGCGTAAAAAATTATAAAAAAGGAATATTGTGTCTTTTCCCCACACTGATCAAACATGATTGACAGTTGCCTTCCCCAGGTTCGTGGAGCTGCTTGTATGACCATGTACTTACCCATGTCATCATATCGACAATGAGTTTTTTATGTTCGCAAGAGACCAATGGGGAGGGCAATAAGAACTAGCTAAATAAGATATAGTGTTTGGCGAGGCTTTTCTAGGACCTCACGGCAGTCTAAATTCATTCGGGGCCTGATTTCCTACGCCGAGTTGCCTGCTGGAAACTACGTTCATGTGTCACCAAGATCTACAATTCACCAGTATGACTTGAATGTCTCTCTTTTAGGCTTCGACAAAGTGATGTCAAGAATAGAAACGACCTGCAATATTCAGGCTCATGCCATTGACAATTCCCTACAATGCAATCAATGTCGCTCGATAAAAAGACAGCATTGAAATTAATTTTGGAAGGTTTCGTGCTGTGCTCGTTCATCTCAATTAATACAAAGGCAACAGACCGACATGCTTTGAACGAGAACCCAATGGCCAGAAATTATTGAGCAGTTGGTTCCGTTTTAGATCGCGAAGGGCGTCGCCCCAACAGGCCACGTCGCATTTTTGTATGCTAACACGAGCGATTATTATGCATGGACCGAAATTTGGTGCTTGTTCTACACGGTTCAGGTGTCTCCACTGCCGTAATGTATTGCCTCAAATAAATGGTAAAGTACCCAGTAGCTCACTAAAACGTCATTTCAAGAAGTTGCGTACAAAATCAGCCTTACGAGGTTTATATGTCTATTCCATCTTATTAATGAACTAATGATTATAACCTTGTGTCGGGCTTGCCATGTTCGTAATGTTATAGTTATAATCTGCAGTTTGAAATCAGCTGGTATATAAAACTAGCTCCGAAACAGCCGTTTTTGTCACGAGTTTAGAGTGGCCTAACTGCGCGTCCGTCACTTTATAAAATTGACTGTTATTTCTTGCTCAAGTCCTGATGCACGAGCACGTGTGTGTAACAGAAAAATATCGAAGAGGTTTTAAAAAGAAATACGTACAGCTATGTTGCTACAATAAACTTCCCCAACGGCTTACAGGCCATTACATTGCGGAATGTTTTAGTAAGGGAGAAACGACGAAATATTTAAAAAAAACTGCATGCAATTGAACGCTCGTTGAAAGTCCGGCACCTGCTTTCCCACACATCGTGGACTTTGCGGAGTCGGCTTGGCGCGATAGTTCGTTGTAAATAGTAATAATAAAATAAAAATTAACGTAGCTTGCACTGGAGGCGCTATACTAAAGAGACAGCGGCGCTGATGGGCACCTACTAGTCCTGGCTTTTGGGCTAGGCTAAGTCCTACCAAGTCATCCCCAGCATTTCCCGGAATTCATTGAATATTGATCAATTATCGATTAGCTATTGATTGGCTATCGAATGGCTATCGCAAGGTATTGGCCACGTATTTGGGCTAGGCTAAGCACAACCAAGTCATCCCCAGAATTTTCCGGAATTTATTGATAATTGATCAATTATCGATTAGCGATTGATTGGCTATTGAATGGCTATCGATGACTGACTAAGCTTAAGTACTAGTCCCAACAATGCTTACCTAGACTTAGCCAGGCTCAGCTTCGCTAGTTCAGAGGAGTATGTGCCATAGCGTTTGTACCCTTTCTGCCCTACCACCGGTATCGGCCCACATTTTTTGTCCGGACGGACGGACTATAGGGCCGGCTTAAACAGCTCCGCTGTTAAAACATCTTAGATTCGAAGCTAAACAAATACTAAGACTTGCACCTCTGGTTACGTTATCATGTCAGGAAAGAGGTCCCAGGCATGCAAAAATCCTGGTCATCAGAGTGATCCTATCGATGCCGCTGTTGGCACTAAATAGAGAAAGCAACCTGTTGAGTCTTCATTCTATCCGTTAATATTCAGTCAGTTACGTCAAAGAAAGGAACTGTTAATACAACTTTGAGATAATAACTTGGCCTCTATACTGATCCAGTCTTTTTGTGTCGGCTTCTACATCGGCTAAGTTGGCTTCCACATGCTTCTGAATTGGAAAGAAAAGCGTGGTGTTCAAGTCCTCCTAAGCCTGTTCATAAGAAACAACATTCCACCACCATGTACCTCTGTGCTGTATAACTTTACGTAATGAAATATGAGAATATGCACCCGAGACCATTTTTTTTCCTGTTTTCCAGTAAGCTCTCATTATCAACAGCGAATCATACCGGTCCATGAGAAAGTCGGATATTTGTTGGAAGTTTATCAAAAGGGGTTTTAGTATGAAATTTCGGCACAATCATGTACTATGAAAATTGGCATTTTGCTGTCCTTGGATCACAGTGGCACCATGTGCCTATTGCTGATTAGGCTTATCATTAGTATTCCTTTCTATCAAAGAAAGTTTAGCAGCAGTGCAATCAATTCAAGGCAGCTGTTGTCAGGAGATGGTGGTGGTTTTATTGCTGCGAATAATAGCGCCTCTCCTCGAGGTGAAAATCGCAGTACCTAAATATGAATGCACAACTGATAGCCATGCAAATGCACTGCATAAACGAAATCGAATGTTTGAATCAATTACCTAAAGCCGGGAAACAAGTGCCATAAACCAGAATCACGAACAAAAAGTAGACTGGAAATAGCTTACTGTATAACAGACTACGGTATTATTCCAAAAGTAAAGTAGAAATAAGTTCCCTTCTGACATGAAAATGATAAAAGAGTGCTTCATACGATCATACACTCTATAAAATTCGCGCAGCTTTGGGGACGAAGTGAGAGTGCCCACCTGTCATGTCAACGTGCTTTGAAAAAACTTCTTGCCCTTTCTGGGCAAGAACTAATGCGACATGTAATGAGACACTACGCTATTGACTTACTTCCACGCGAACATGCATTGTGTTTTGCGCACGAATGTTGTGTACCTGTACAATGAGTAGGGCAAACCACAGTATCTCGAACAATGCATTGATGAGCTCTGGCTCACAGAAGTGCACCGTGCCGGTGGACGCATGATTATTCTTGAAGACATGCACCAAGAAAGAAAACAGATGGGGTGCGCTACAAAACGGGTTATGTTTTGCGATCTTTCTGTCTTTTATGAGATGCAGAGCTGAAAAGCACGGGGACCTATCGGCGCATCGAAAAAAGGTTCCAGCGACTATACGTCTCCGCTACTGTAGTCTAGACACTTTGTGATCACCAGAGGGGGGCAAATGCCCTCATTTTCGGTTTCGCTCCGTTTCCCTCATCACGCAAGTCACGTACACCGCTCACTGTCACGTTTATAATTTTACCCGCTCTCCCTCGGGCTCATCCTCACGTTGAAAAGACTTCTGTTACCTTCGGATTGCTACAATAGCAAATAAACAATTTACTCGTCTCGCGAGCTTAGTTAACAAATATGATTGCCTACCATGCCATTTCAGTTGTCAAAACATTGCCCTGAAATTTGGTTCTAGCGCAGCAAAACTAAGTGGAAAGAAGGGACAACAGAGCACCAACTTACAACTGAATTTATCACATAGAAACACCCATATTTTATACGAACAGGATTGACATGCGCACAACCATCAAGTGCAGTATACGTGTAAAAAAATCTCATTGCAGTCTCATAGCACAATAATGGGTACGAATTTTTAGATTTACTATGGTGAATTGTAATTTGTTGGTCTTGATGGCATTTCTTGTCGGCTTCCACGGTGATAACGCTGTCTTTCTTTTGTTTTCTTTTTTTACAAGTTTAGTGCACTTGATGGCTGTGCGTATGCGAATTCTGTTCGCATAAAATATGCGTGTTTATATGTTATAAGTTCAGCTGCAAGTTTCAAGCATGAACCACATTACAAGCATGAACCAACTGGCCCAATATCGCATTTTGCTGAATCACATTGCCTTGCTTGTATACTTTGACTACAGCTAAAGATTAAGCTATCTGCAATGATCGCGAAGTGGCCACTGCACTTCCCGCCTTTTCATTTATTTTGCTACTAGCAGAAAGTTCACTTTTTGGCGTGGTAGTCAAACGACGAAACAAGGCACAGACTGATATTTCTGCAATCGCTTGGGTGAGCTGAAGCTGCACGCATGCGTAATCGACGAAGTCCTTGTAACACCCATGGATAATCATGTTTCATCGCCAGGAGCATTGGAAAATAAATATCACGCACTACAACAATGCGAGGACTGTAATGATTCTTCGCAGTATTTTGCCGCGAGACAGAAGAAGACCGGCACCGAAGCAGAGGTCAGCATTAGGCTGGCACCGAAGAAGAGGAAGTAGAGGTTGCTTCTCGCCATCTTGGCTGCCTTAGTGGGTGCGAGCCATAACGGAGGTGCATCATCATCATCATCATCATCTTGGCTGGTTGCCGTTACGCCTGTGCTGCTCACCTGTAAATATTTGTAGATATACGTTTTTTTGTGCAACATTTTCTGGTGGAGATGTGGGGTACGCTGCCTGTTCATCACCATCACCCAAGCACGGAACTCCTAAGTGGTCGCCGCGTTGTTCCAACACCACCTAGATAGCACAAGGCCTGTTCACTCTGATCCATGACATCACGCTACCTGGCCCGAAATTTCCATTGCCAAGGCTGGCGGGACGAAAGCGATGATGTCAAAATCACTGTTGCTTACTCGGGAGCATTCCCATAAGATTCTATGGCAGTCGGGCCAGGTAGCATGACGTCATAGATTGGAGTGAACAGGCCTTGCGCTATCTAGGTGGCGTTGGTTGTTCCACCAGCGATGAGCGATGGCCACTGAAGCACGCTCCGCGCCGGAATCTACCGTGCAGCAGCCGTCCCCGTCGTAAGTCATCTTATAGCTTCCGCAAGTTCCGGGCACCTTCTATGGCACAGATAACGTGGACGTCGAGGATTGGATTGCATGGTTTGAGCGTGTCAGCAAACAACAGATTGAACTACACGCTTAAGCTGGCGAATGTGGTATTTTATCTGAAAGGAACCGCGCGCGTCTCGAACGAGACGCATGAGCACGATCTGACCGGCTGGGACGTTTGCAAAGAAAAACTGAAGGACTTGTTTGGTAAGTCCTTGGGTCATCAGCTGGCCGCTAAAAAAGAACTTGGCTCTCGCGCGCAGTCATCTACGGAATCATACATTTCGTATATTCAGGATATTCTAGCGCTTTGCCGTAAAGTTGACGGTAACATGTCCGAAGCGGACAAGGTCGGGCACATACTAGAGGAATCGCCAATGACGCATTCAACCTCTTAGCATTCAGAAACTGTGCCACCCTGGATGCTATTGTGAAAGAGTGTCGGCGATTCGAACAAGCCAAATCCCACCGTGTCGCCCAGCAATTCACCAGGCTCCCCAATACTGCCGCCTCGTCAACATGTGAGGAACCACTCACATTACAATCGCCGGTTTGGAACACTTTGACACGGATCATTCGTCGTGAACTAGACGCAATGTCACCAGCCGCTCTCGTGCCAAATGTCTCGACTGCCAGCCAGCCTATGGTTTCATTGATTCAAGCCCTGGTTCGACAGGAGGTCACTAATTTGGGACTCTCCTCTGTCTGCACTGTTCGCGTGCTACCAGTCGCACCAGTCACACCACCAGTTCCACCAGTCGTGCCGAGGAACCAGCCCTTTTACTCGCGATACCGCAATCCCGCTGAGTGGAGGAAGCCGGATGATCGCCCAATATGTCTCGCGTTCTCTCGAGTTGGGCATATTGCACGAGACTGCTGGAGCCGTCAGACGTCGCCGACTGGCTGGAGCACCCGGAACCCTCGTCTTGAACGCTACTCCCGTACAACATCGTCGCGCTTTCCACCGACTGACACGCCCGACGTCGACACTCACACCAACGTGTACAGCAGGTCACCATTGCCGCGCAATCGCCGATCTCATTCGCATCAAGCCTGCTGTTTCCCGTCGCCTGCCAACTCTGGACGCTACGCATCGGAAAACTAACGAGTGCAGCGCTCCTGAGGTGACGCTGCATTCTCGACCCGGTCTCGAAATATTTGTCTGACGGTTCCTACCCGCTCTAATTTGCTCGAAGTCCAACTCGACTGTGTTACTGTTACGGCCCTTATCGACACTGGTGCACATATCTCGGTGATGAGCGCTAGTCTTCGTGAGAAGCTGAAGAAAGTCCTGACACCCGCTGTGCTACGTACAGTAAGAGTGACCGATGGAAGCACACCTCCTGTTGTTGGAACGTGTACTGCCCGCGTTACTATATCTGGCCATAGGACGAGCGCTCAGTTACTTGTGATGGGGCAGCGCCCATGCGACGTGATCTTGGGCATTGATTTTGGTCGACACAATCAGCCCTCGTCGGCTGCGGCACTGGTGTCCTGCAACTTGAACTCCCGTCTGCCCCAGAGACTCTTCCTGCTAAGCCTACGCAACTGTGCTCTTTAGAGTTTGTGCGATTGCCGCCCCAATCCACTACTTACGTTCTTTGGCGCCCCCTCCTGCTGTCGCTGACGGGGATTACGTTGCATAACCGATTATTTACGTTGTCTTGCGCACAATATGAACCTACCACACACAGTTGTCGAAATTGTCAACAACGAAGCCTATCTGCCTGTGCTCAACTTTGGCTTATCCGCCCGTGTTCTACCATTCGGAATTGCGCTTGCAACGTTGGCATCCCTCAACGACTGTCAAATCTCCACGCTAACATCTGAGGCCCCTTTCTGTCCGACGTGCTCAGCAGGATCCATCAGCTTGCCCACCAGTGAATTTAACAAAATGATAGCCGCAGACCTTTCACCTGCGCGGGCTGATGAGCTATGCCGTGTGTTAGTGTCGTACTGGGAGGTATTAGTCTTTGAAAACCGCCAACTTGGCCAGACAGCGGTTGCCATACATAGAATCGACACCGGTGACGCAAACCTTATTCATCGCCGTCCGTACCGCGTTTCTGCTGCTGAACGGGCGATTATACAAACAGAAGTCTACACGATGGCGGCAAAAGACATTTAGCCCATGGGCATCCCCAGTTGTGCTCGTCAAGAAAAAAGAAGGCACCTGGCATTTCTGTGTCAATTACAGATACTTGAACAAGATCACTAAGAAGGACAGTATAACCGTTGCCACGCATAGAAGATGCCCCCGACTGCCTCCACGGAGCTAGTTATTTTTCGTCCATCAACCTGTGGTTTGGCTATACTGGCAGGTTGCCGTAGATCTTATGGACCGCGAGAAGGCCGCTTTTGTGACACCTGACGGGCTATACCAATTTGAAGTTATGCCCTTCGGTATATGCAATGCGCCAGCCACATTTCAGCGCATGACGGATTTGCTCCTTCGTGGCTTCAAATGGTCGACCTGCCTATGTTACCTAGATGACGTTCTCGGCCACCTTGTTAATGGTCCAGGAATCCGGCCTGACCCAGAAAAAGTTCGTGCCGTGAAGCATTTCCCTGCACCTTGCTCAACCAAAGACGTTCGCTCCTTCATTGGCTTATATTCATACTTTAGTCGCTTTGTCAAAAATTTCGCTGAAATCGCCCGTCCGCTCACCGATCTTCTCAAGAAAGATACGCCTTTCGTCTGGGGCCATCTGGAAGCTCATGCATTTTCTTCGCTTATCCGCCTTCTGACGACTTCTCCTCTGTTGGTGCACTTCGACCCATCTGCTCCTACGGAATTTCGGACGGATGCCAGTGGATACGGAATCGGAGCCGTCCTTGTCCAGCGCCAGCATGGTCGTGAATGCGTCATAGCGTACGCCAGCCGCCTGCTGTCTGCCCCAGAACGCAATTACTTAATTACCGAGCGTGAATGCCTTGCCCTTGTTTGGGCCATATCCAAATTTTTGTGCAACAATATGATTAAAATCGCTTGCTACACGCAAACACTCATGAAAACACGGGGCGTATAAACACGCTCATTGCCCGTGAGTCGAGTGAGGTGTTTGGCGTGAATAAGAATATGCTAACTACTAGTCTTATAGAGTTGTACTTGCCGCTGAAAGGGCGATGAAAAACTAAACAAAGCATGGTTTGCCCTGTGACACTACAGACGGATCCGAAAGGTTTAGAGAGCTCGCTTGTCTAAGCATGGCTGGCAATTGAGCGGCGCTATGGCAGCCGCTTCGTTAAAGCCTTGCTTACTATCTTTTTCATCCAAGGCATCTGCTAATAACATGCGGGCTCGAAAGCCTAGAAATCCGAGTAAACGTGCACTTTTCTCCTGGTTCTCTGGTGCTTCTCTGGTCACCCATCCGCCTTGTGGGCTTTCCGAAAAGCTGCTGTCACGTTACACTGGCCCATACCATGTGGTGTGACAAGTGACCGATGTCACATATGAAATCATCCCCCGCCGACCCCTCAGCGTCGTCGTCAGCTACAAGTGACATCGTTCACGTTGCGAGACTAAAGCCATGCCACACACATTTCACCGCGGATGTGTAGCTTAGGCACCGGGATGGTGCTTCTACTGCCGGAGGTGATGATACGGAACAGCCGCCACTGTGAGGCTGCACTGAAAAGGAGGAAGACGACGTGTTCCCGCTTGATATAGCGTTGCCATTTTGGCCTCCGTTGGCTTCCGTGTAACTAAATGTAAATGGCCTTCGGCATCAGCTATAGGTAACAATATCATGCAGATCAGAGCCTAGAATTCATAATCGTTTGCAGCCTGCGCTTCCCACTTCCCACAGGCGAAAAACAATTCCTAGTAGTTACTACAGTTGGCTAGTATTTATTATTATTATTATTTGGTTTGAGTACATATAACACAAGGACACGAAGGAAAATAGGGAGGGAGCAAGCTGACAACTGCCACCGAGAGGGGCACAACGCCTGCCTACTCTTTCAGTATTTGCTAGTATTTAAAAAAGCCTGCATAAGCCAACGAAGTAGAAACCACTGGAGCACAGCGAAACGGTGTCGCCGTATCGCTGGCGCAGCTTTTGGAAGCGAAACCTTATACTTTTTTTTATCACTGGTATGTACTAAAACGCTGAAGCAAATGCTTGTACTGACATAGGTATGTTTGTTGATGGCACGAAGCATAGTTTTTTTCAGCGAAGCTTTTTAGGCTCACAAGTCTCAGCGGTGGTGGTGGTGGTGGTGGTGGCGGTGGTGTCACGCTAAAAAGTGGGCCGATCCTGGTGATTCTGCAGAAAGTGACCAAGCTCAATGGCACATACCCCTGTCGGCTCGGAGAACTGTAAGGCGCCCTTGAACTACCCTTGTCACACGTGTGACCCAAAGAGACAAAATCACCAGCCCTTCCCCTGTCGAGAAAATGGGGGTCAGTGAAGCTTGTCCTCCGATTCTAGAGTGAGCGCTTCCCAAGCCCAGGCGAAACGTCAGCGAAGAGCCACGCACCCTGATTTTAGGGCAAACGAAGCGAAACGCCTGCTACAGCGTCGTCTTGCCACAAGCTTCGCTCACCCCCATTTTCTCGACAAGGCAAGGCCTCTGATTATTTTTTTTTTACAATGTGAAGCGATGGTTACTTAGGCTTGAGCGTGAACGTATTTCTATGATGAGTTGCTGAATATTCATAACGAATCGTAAGGGACGTTTTTTTTTTTTTTTGAAGCAGTATTTTTACCATAGTAACACCAATTTGTAAACGACGAGCTTGTTGCAATTACTGTTTAGATACTAATCAACTATGTGTTATACTATTCAACTAGCCTCTTGTGCTAATTCGAGGGAATCAGCGCCCGAACACCCGTTAATAAAGTTAAGCTAGAACACTTAAGTTGCATGTTTACGGTAAACAACATCCCTCAACCGCTATTTTCATACGCCAGCCGAAGCGTAAAACAAGGTTTAGTTGTACGGTACTCGACTTTAGCTATATTAACGTCATGTCTCTTCTTCTTTTTGATGTTGTCTTCACTAGGTCAGCAAACAGCAATATCTGAGCAGCCTAAAACCTCAAGCTTTTGACACTCTGTAATCAGTGCTTGAAAATGTGAATTCCAGAATGTTTGTTTAGGATACATGAATGCGCGGAACTGTGGTAACCAGTAGAAAAAAAAAGAAACGTTGGAGTGATGCCATAATGTCGCCATCACTGTTGCCACTATTGTTGCTGCTACAGTTCTCAGACGCTAAGTTTAGCGCCAGTTAACATCAACAGCCATTTATGACTGAGGTCGGTTACACGTGGGCTTCAACGTACATCTGAATTCAAGACGCTTCCTGCTAGTGCGCTTCAAAACCCCAGACCTCAAACCCACCAAGCATGCCATCTAAGTGACTTGTCTGCACTTCTGCAATACAAATCCCGTCTTCTTGATTTAGCCTTTCATCGCCACCATTTTCCTCCATCACCCTCCCTCATCAATTTACTGGAGCCGTTCCTAACCTCACCCTCACCTCACCACATGAGGGTGAGGACAGGTGAGGGTGAGGACACATTGTTAGGCTGCTCATGTCTGGTGATTACATTCACACTGCCAAAAGCTAATTCAAACACAAAACGAACATGAAATGTCGACGGCTTGCGATCATTAGGAACGTTTGTACAGCCACCTACGAAACGCAAATACTAGTTTGTTAAGATTACTCTGTTTTTGTTCATTCGGTTTATACAATTTATTCTAATTCACCAAATATTAAATTTCAAGTACAACGAAAATACAAAAACTTTGTTCGAGATCTGTTAAATAAGCGCTATTACACCCATTTCCTTGAATTTATGATTTCTTTCCATTCTTATTTATTCTTCTTTTTGCAAGGCTGATTACTCTATTGCGCATTACTTTATCTCAATTATGATCCCTTTCTTGCGCGTGTTCTTTCATCCTTTGGTTATCGTAATGCCACCCTTTTTCTGAACTACCCCCAAAGTGGTTCTGTGCCATTTTTGAATGAAATCATCATCATTGTCAACGACTACTGTGAGTTACTCCTAGTGCCGATCTTTCACTGACGCAGCGCGCAACTGTGAAACTAAACTGCACGTGAAGCAAATCCGAAGAATAGAGTGTGCAATGAATGGTGCTCTGGCGTTACATCTGAAGAACACAATCGGGCCCGTAATGCAGCGTTCTAACACCAGCGTGGAATCTGCCACGTCGACACGAAAACGTTCTCGCTAGTATGCCATAGTTTGGTTGTGGAATGCCGGCTTAGCAAGGGCCAAGGACACGTGTGGATTAAGGCTGTCTAGGTCGGTGCTGCTTCGCTACTCCCCTCGATCGTCATTAGGCTTGCATCCGGTGGCGCACGTAGGGACGTGGGAAAGCTTTACTCGACCCAGCTCTAATGGCATTCCTCATTTGTTTGCTGTCCGGAAATGAAACCATTCACGTAAGCATGCTTCTCGCAGAATGAAGCGACTAAACGGCACATTTCTGCGGCGGCAATGAGGTGGGAGTAACTCAGTTCATCGAAATGCTCTATTTTTATTCCCGAGTTGGCCACTTCCTTCTCTTTCTAGTGCCTACTCACCCTTCCCACCGCGAAGGGTATGAAATCCAATTTCTGGTTCTGGTTGACATGATTACATTGTCCACACCTCCAGCTTTTTTTATATATTTTTGTCTCTCTTACTCGTTTGACATATTCGTTAAATAGCATCAAGTACGTACGAAGGGTCAAACTTCAAATTGAGATTGCTTGATAAGAAGCACGTAAGTAATATACGAAAGTACAACAAAATAATCAAATTCGAACTAATAACCGCAGAGTCAACGAATTATGAGGTATGTCATCGCTACCAATTTGAGCAGTTGTCGGCGGGAATTGAAATAGATTCTCTTTCTTTGCTTTAAGTCAAGTGCGCAGGTTGCTAAGCCGATTTACCTCAATTCGTGCCACATGAATGCGGCATTAAGATAATTGTGACAATTAGGGCAGTCTTCAGGCTTAATCCATGTCAGGGAGACTAGTTTTTTTAATTTTTTTTTTAGTTTTGGTGATGGGGCAGTAAACTTCAAACTCAGACATATTTGAGTGAAGAAAGGTGAATGGCAAGAAAAAACAGATAGACAGCGCTCGATCCCATCTGCCTCATCACTTGTGTATACTTTATAACGCTTATTTATGTACGTAGAACAATTAGTGAGAAAATGCGCCTGTTAGTACATATATAAGAGGTTGCGGGTTCGGCTCCCACCGGCGAGAAGTTATCTTTGCGTCCACGTTTATTTGCCTTTTAAGCTTGAAATGCTTTTAGCTCCCGTTGTCGACGAGCTTCAAGAGATCTTGGGCGAAAATCCAGAGCCGTTATCCGAGCACTCAAGACGTGAATGAAACAATAACATCCAGGCATCGTTGCGAGAGCAAAAGGAGATCATCTGGGCAGACCATCAAAACTTAAGGAAATACAGTCTCTGGACCCCAACCCTTTGTACAGGACCACATTACATATGCTAGTTACTGCCCAAACAAGTTATCAAAAAATATTGCTTCCGATTTCTTCCTAATGTTTGTTCACAATGTCACTCAAGCTGTACCTTCTAGTACGCTGAAGTTTAATTTGTAATTTCCAATAGCGACGTTCAAAAGGCAGGTATACAGTGAACCATACACTTGATTGTCATCTTTTGCCTGTGCTCTTTTCAGCGCCAGCGGTCCGTAAGCTCCGCGACGCGGGTTTTGCGCCACCTCCTTCGAGAGATGGCACCACGCTGCGTGACCAGGCCGGCAGCGCCGCGGTGCCGCGGATGGTTGTTTGGCTTAGACGAGACTTGCAACAAGGTTCACTTCAAAACAGGTTTATTTCGGCTCAGTACATTTTCAGGCCTGTGTCGTGGCACCAATCTGCTTTTCCGGTAGCCATTTCATGCTTGCATCTACTCTCAATCACGGGAGAGGGGAGAGCCAGCATGTTTTTCATTTCTTTATATTTCATTTTAAACCACAGCTAAATTCCTGAATTTAAATGTAAGTTTTGCTTCTAACCGTAGAGCGCGGTTTCACATAAAAAAGTATTCGGCGTATATATGTATGCGCAGCCCACGAGGTGACTGCGGAAAAGTCAACCGCAGACGACCACAGTCAGTAATTCTGGCTTTCCCTGGGTACATAAGCACCCACACAGGCAGACAAACAAACATACTCACGTACATACTCCTATACGCACAAATACATACACATGCAAGGCACATTCGGGACTGACGGGTGCTTTGGCGGCGCTATCATGGAGCCAGACAGTTGGCCGGACATCGGCGCGAGCTAAATTGAGTACAGTTTTGACTTGTCAGCCGATCGGTTAACATAGCTTTGATTCTTTTGTGAAAGCTTCGTGTTTCGCAATGCTAGTATTCTTTATATAGACGAAAGTACCAAACAGATCGATGGTTCAGCTGAGGCGGATTTGCACTTAGCGGAGTAGTACTCGCGCATTAGCGTTCTTCCTTTCCTGATTAACCAGTGTCAGCCCTATAGTACGCGCAGCACTGCATCGTTTTCCCTAGACAGCGCAAACAGCCGCAGTAATGGAGAGAGAGCACGGTTCGATCCGTACACCGCAAGAAAAATGTGGTGGCAGCCATGCGTGTTCCGCCTAATGAGTCATGAAATGATGCACTTCGCTAGAGCACGGCGACCTTCTCTCCGAGCCTACGCGGTGATGCCTTGCTGTTATTTCAAATCAGGGTCTCGTGTGCTTTTGCCACGGCCGCAAATCACTGGCAAGCACTGCAGCCGAGTTCTGAGTGTGCCGTGAGTTACAATGTTAGGTAGCGCATTCTCTTGCTCGTTCTCCAGTCACCGGTGAAAACCACGTCCTCCCGCCGTTATATTCTCGCAATGCTCCACGTCTTGCTTTTACACGTTGGGAACCCAGCACCACAATTTGGACCTTATCAATTTGCTTCGATGCGTGTCAGCGGAGCTCCCTTTCGATATCTGGTTACGCGGGCTTTCCCGTTAATTGACTAAGCGCCAGCGAGATCTTCAGTATACACGATTGCCATTCATCATGAAAGCGCAAGCTCACACTGCGGTTTCGCACGACGAGAGATAGGATTACACTCGGTGTTCCAATCGTGACGAGGCGCTCTTTCAGTAGCTGTAATAGCATACCGCTCGAGCTGTAAGCATTAAATATATATCCCAGTTGCCACCTCATTCGCGGTCTATCTTTTTATGTTTGTGCTGTTGGCAGGAAATGCAATTATGGAAGCCCCTAACTGAGGCTTGAAACGTGTCCGGTGGCATGCGCTACAAATTAAGGAAAATTATTTGCCTGCGTCTGTGTTTGCTATGTTATTTTCACTTAGGATGAACCTTGCTTCGTCGTATTACACTTTTTATACAGAACAGAAACGAATTCCTCCTCGCACATGAATATTTCTATGAGAGATTCGCTCAAAAATTATGTTACTAGCGTTTTCATATATTTTATGAAAAGTAGGGAGAGTAAAAACAGGCTGCTCATGGGTTGGCTAATCTTGCAGCTAGAATGTTAGTTCTCCCCGCGGTCCAAGAAGCAGCGCTAAGAAACAATCAAAACCTCTCTTACTATTTCAGGTACGAGCAGACAAGGATGTTTCGATTCTCATTATATGACCGGGTTTCGGCTGATATGGTGGTATGCCTTCCGTAGCACAACTGTGCATGGCAGTTATGTAGAAAACTTACATGGCACATTCATTTTCATAGCGAATAACGCGGCACATAATTGAACCTTCACTCGTCGATAAAAGTACATGCAGTCGTTACCTGTGAAGCTCGATTCGCCGCACAGAATCGCCCTATTTCGAAGCGCCACAGTTAATCTCAATAATGTTGCTTGAATTATTATTGTCCCAGTTAGGTGAAAGAAGCCAATTGACGCAATATAATCACTGTTTTGCCGGACAATATTTGCAACAATGGAAGACGCAAGATACTGTGTGATAATCGTGTTTTAGCTACCGCTGCGCTAAATGTCACTTGGCATTCTCATTTCTCATTTTATCATTCACCACATGTTACAGCTGCGGAATCACTCAATCGTTTTCATTGCACAACAAAGTCGCAACGCTTTGACTGATACAACTTCGTACATATCTCTCGTTAAACATTCTGGGAAAAGCGTTGATGTTCCGTGCACCATTTCGTGCCCTGCTTTACAGATGCACTGTGAGGCAAACTTAAACGCTAAATTTTCTTTTTGTCTCGACATTGTATCCTTTATACTGTAGGAAACAGTTCGACCTAGTTCACCGGCTGAGCAATTATTCTGGCTCCGAGGAGCTCCTGGTTTGTGCATGCTTCAGGATTTATTAAATAGAAGATTGTGAAATTTTCAGCTTCAAAAAGCCCTTATGGGGACATATGCAATACTCATTTTTGTATCTTTTTTTATGCAACAGGTATTCTTTTCACTCAAAGAAACAGAGCTGAACAAAATATGTACTAAGCACGCTGCCTTCGCGCTTTACAGTTCGGTGTAATTACATCGGTGTAATTGACAGCATAATTCACATGGCTCTCAACTAGCATTAAAGTCATCGTTGTTGGCGAGAGCAGTTGACAGATGCAGTATATTAAAAAAAGTAATTCGTGGAGTGCAGCTCGATAAGGCGAAAAATTCAAGAGAGGGTTCAGTGACAAAATATGTTTCCATGTAACATAGCAAAGCTCAAAGCTCTTCACATCTTCCGTTATTAAATGCATTGTATTGCACGCATGCGTGAAATGCGGTGCACTTTACGCATCGGTGCACTCGAAGGCTTCAATACCAGATTCCCTTAAAAACGCCTAAAGCGGAATAAAAAAAAGAAAAAGCAAAGAAAATGAACTTCTGTTCGAGGCACTGAAAAGAGTTTCCGTGAGACATTCGTGGCTTACTTTTTTTAGATATTCTCAGTCACCAGTATTTTTTCTTCGATGGTTTTTATTTGCGCCGCTCAATCTTCTGCACGCCATGCACGCATAATTCCTTTGTTGTTTTTGATATGCAAAGACGATATTTCAAAGCGAAGCTTTCTATGTCTCACTTTCTATGTCTCACTCTCACTTTATCACTCTCACTTTTTATGTCTCAGAATACGGCCCAGGCGAAATCTCTTCCCGGTACTTAAGCAGCTTAAGATTTAGACTGGCTCAGATAGATAGTGAATACAGGATGCGTTGCCAAATTCAGTGCCCGTTTCTCTTGCGTCACCTTAAAAAGCGAATGCCGATTTCAGGGTAGGCGCTCAGTGGTGTAGAGAGAGAGAGTACATGTTTAATGTAATAAAAGCGGAGAGGTTGGTTGGAGGGGCTACCTCTAGCCTGCTAGTCTGCGTGGCGGAAGGAAAGAAGGGGAAGAAGGTATTGCGAGTATGTTTGAAGATTATCGCGCACAATGAACTATGCACACGTGAGATATGCATGCATGTTCTACGAACAATATGCCGCAATGCGCTGACGCCTGTCATGTAGTTATAGAGCCTGGAGCGCAGGCCGCATATGTTAGCCGCGGTACAATGCAGTAATTATACACATGTTCTCAACGACAGGGGTAAGCTCCTAGTCAGTATTTGGTATGTCTGCCGTGTGCGCTACAACCCATTTTTATTCTTGTGTAAATTTCCTTCAGATGATCAGGGTCACCTGTGAGTAATTGACCTAGATAAACGTACACTTGTGCAGACTCTAGAGGCTGACTGGTGATCATGAATTCTTGTTTTCTTCTGTATATTATTCTTCAACCCCACTCTTGCACTTTCTCGGTTGAGGTCCTCAGTCATATGTTGCAATTTATCTCCGGTGTTGCTGAACAGGACAATGTCATATGCAAACCGTAGATTGCTGATATATTGACCGTTGATTCTCATCCCTAAGCCTTTTCAGTCGAATAGCTAGGATACTTCTTCTAACCATGCAGTGAAAAGCATTGTAGGGATTGCATCTCCTTGCCTCACCCTTTACTTGATAGATAATTTTCTGCTTTTGTTGTGGAGAAGGAACGTAGCTGTGGAATCTTTGTAGATATTTTTTAAGATATTCACGTATGCCTCCTGCTCGATTACGCAATGCCTCTATGACTGCTGGTATCTCTACTGAATCAAAATGCATTTGCATAATTTATGAAAGCCATGTAGAGAGGTTGATTATACTCCGCAGATTTCTCGATTACCTGATTGATGACATTGATGTGGTTCGTTGTAGAATATAACTTCGTGAAGCCAGCCTATTCTCTTGGTTGATAGAAGTCAAGTGTTGCCCTGATCCTATTTGATACTATTATTATATTGATAGTATCTTATACAATACTGCAAGCAAGCTAATGAGCCTATATTTATTCAATTTTTTATTGTTTCCTTTATGCATTAGTATAATGTTGGCATTCTTCTAGCTATTTGGTACACTTGAACTTAATAACACTTGAGACTGGGAGGTAGCGGTGTTCAGCTCGGATCCTGCGGTCCAGCTGTGGACCGCCAGCTGGGCTTTGGAGGTCGCCGAAAGTCAAGGGCTTACGGCCACCTCACGCCGCCTAGCAGAAGAAACCCAGTAATTTAAATAACTCTGCATCTGAGGAAAATAAAGTTTTCCCTCCTCGTGGTACACTTGAAGCCGTGAGGCATTGCGTGCAAAGGGCTGGAAGCTTTTCAAACATAATATCTCTGTGATAATATATTGCACGCGGGAGTGGCAAACAAACATATGAAGACAGTGTGCCGTGCGGTGGCGAAGAGGACACCGACTCTTGGCCAATACCCATAAGTGGGTATGTACTTTAAGGTCGTCATCATCATCGACACCAACTGGTGAGCGTCGACAGCGGCGCCTCGAAGAGCGTGGCTCGAGAGAGCGTGGCCCGTGGCGTGAGAAGTGCGCGAGGTTCGGCATTCGATGGCGGAGTTTCCTCGCTAGGCATCCGGCCCATAGGAGCTATCGCCGCCCGCGTCACTACGTCTGCACCCCAATCAAAGCTAGCGCCAGCTGAGAGGTCACCTCGTCCAGTTCTTCCGCTGGGCAACTGGTCCAGGAGGGCTGGCGGTCCTGAACCTGGCTGTTCGAGCGTTCGGGTGAGCGGTCACAGGGTTACCTCGTCCAGTTCTTCCGCTGGGCAACTGGTCCAGGAGGGCTGCAGGTCCTGAGCCTGGCTGATCGAGCGTTTGGGTGAGCGGCCACAGGGCTACCTCGCCAGCTGTGAACGTGACCCGGTGGGCTGCCGCAGTGTTCTCCGGAGCGCAAACCCCGCCATCGGGTAACCGGGCACGCGGAGGCTCCGGTACATCGACTGTGGCGCAGGGCCACCTGAGCTCCACAAGGCGATCCAACCCTGTAGTTCGACCCTGCTGTCCAACCCAGCCGTCCGACCCTGTTGTCCGACATTGCCGTCCGACACTGCTGTCCGACACCGGTTCCTCGACGTCTCCGACATGGCGACACCTGCTTCTACATGAACTGTATAGCCGACTACATTTGACTAACTTATATTAGCTGCATATCTTATAGACCATATTTTGGGGAACTGTTGCGTATGTGCTGTTTCAAAGTATTATGTGTGTCCAATATAAGTCTGATGTGTGTTTGTGCTTCTGCGTGCTGCTTCTATCTCTTTCTGGAGTGATCCTGCACCCAATAACATCACAATCTCCACCATCTTTGATTTAAATCGACTGTTCTTCCATTTCTTCAGCCGCTGATCCCCGGGACATGTCTTGCAAGGCCATTCTAACTTCAGCACTAGGTATAGAAGGAGCCTCTGTATCCTGTTCATCACTACTTCGAATAAAGGTAGCGTGGCTAATCTGGGTACTGTACAGGTCGGTATAGAATTCTACTGCGTGTACTATATCATCAAATTGCTTATGACAGTACCCTGATTATCGTTCAGTGGACACATCTTGCCTTCCTATATGCCAAGCTTTCTTTTCACTGTTTTCATGCTGCGGTGATTTTTTACTGCTTCATCAATCTTTCTCACGGTATAATTTCGAATATCCCTTACTTTCTTCTTGCTGATCAGTTTTGACATTTCAGCGAATTCTGTCTAATCTCTTGAGTAGGCCACTTTAATGCTTTGTCGTATCTTAAATAGGTCCTTTGTTACTTAGGGGAGCTTACCTGCACTTAGGGGAGCCGCATTTTGCCTTGGTGTCTGACCTCCCACTTCATTTGCTGCTGCTTAAATCAGCCCAATTACGGTTTCATTCATTACCTCTATGTTATCTTCATCTTTCTGATCTAAAGCTGCATATTTGTTTGCAAGCACCAGCCTGAATTCGTCTGCTTGTACCCTTACAGCTTCAAGGTTGGCCTGTTTATTGTTGACTAATTTTACTCTTTTTCTCTTTAAGTTGAGAGAAATCCTAGACTTCAATAACTTATGGTCACTGCACTTAACTGTGCCTAACACTTATAAATCCTGCGCTATGCTGGGGTGGACAGAGACTACGAAATCTATTTCATTTCTTGTTTCTCCATTAGATTTTTTTCATGACCACTTCCTGTTTCGGCGCTTCCGCAAATTCTACCAACATCTCTCCTCTAGTGTCCCTAGACTCGATGCCGTAGATTGCCACCTGTTTGTTTCCCAGCCGCTTTTTCCCCACTTTTAGATTCAAGTCACCCACGACTACAGTATGCTGAGTTTTCTCATTCCACATTGCTAATTCAATACCTTCACAAAACTGTTTGATTTCTTCATCGTCATGACTGGAGGTTGGAGCGTAGGCTTGTACTAACTGTAATTTATGTCTCTTATTTAGCTTGATTACGGCGACTGCTATGCTGTCATTATTGCTGTAAAATTAATTAATGTTGGCCGCTATGTCCTTAAAGATTAGAAGCCCTACCCAGTATTCTCTCTCATCTGGAAGACCTCTGTAGCAGAGGGCGCGTGGCCGTTAGCCCGCACAGTTTAAGCCTCACCAGTTCTTCTAACCTCACCAAAGCCAATAATGTCCGTCGCAAAACCCGATAATTCCTCGAAAAGCCCTGCTAAGCTAGCCTCACCCAAGAGGGTTCGTGTGTTAAGCGTTGCCAAGTTCAGTTTCCAGTAGCAGCCTGTCCGGATCCAGAGATTTTTAGCACCCTCTGCCACGTCGCAGGTCTGACTGCTGCCTTGGCCAGGTGCTCCAAAGCCTCTGGGGACTGAGGGCTATGGGTTAATTACAAAAGTCATAAGGGAGGTAGTGGCCGAATACTGCACCAGGGAGACCAATTTCTGTTGAGGCCAATTCCCGTTCTGGTGAGGCAGTGTCTTTGTTGAAGCTTAGTGGGCCTTCCTAATTTGGTTGCAGTTGGACTAGTATAGCCCCACTAGCTCTCGGTAATTTTTTATGCCGGTGTCAGGCACCACTCCAAGCCTGAAAACATAGCGGATTGGGCGAAGATTTGAACTTCCGACCTGCAGCTTCGAAGCCCGGTGTTATACCTCTGCTCCGAGCCACCAGTGCTGATAATGTCGACTAACCTCAACCACGAGAACCAGTCTCAGTTTGTGTAATAAAGTTGTGTGACCTCGCTTTCTCTTTCGGTAGCACGTGGTAGCAGGTGGATGGGAAAACGGCACCGCGGTAGCACCGCACGCGTAATGCAAAGACGTGGGATCATTGCCCACCTGCGGCCAGTTGTTTTTTAATCCAGCTTCATTTTCCAGTAATTCATCATTTCTTTAATTCAATTAGTAAGTACAAGTAATTTCCCCTATGATGTGCTTGGTGTCATTGTTTGTTGGCTTCTTATGATATATGACGTCTCTGTTGGCACGACGTTTATTCGCGAACCAGAGTTGTCGAACCAGAAAGGCACAGTTATGAGCGAACCAGAAAGGCACACAACCGATTTTGATGATCACACAGAACTGAACATGGATAATATACAGATCAAGAAGGCGTGCGTAATACACGCCCACACTAATCCCCCCCCCCCCCCCCCCCACGTGGAAGCGGCCATCCTGGCCGCAGGTCAAGGTGACGAAGAACGCCGCGTGAAGGGTTTCATGCGGGAAACGTGAACGACCTCGGTGCTGCGACAACAATGGTCTATTGCGACGACAACTGGAGTTACGCGACAATTGACGGGCTGATGTCTGCTCCAGGACTATGTGTGGCTCGATGGATAGCGCCTGAAACTTGTCACACAAACAAGAAGTGCGAAGGGGCGTCAATAGTAGTATTTCGTCACCAGGGCGGAAGGCCAGAACGCGATGGAATGTGTCGTAACTGATCATGCGGTCTTGTTGCCTGGCCGCTGTGTTTACGCGAGCACGCTGGCGACACTCGGCGAGTCGTGAAACGAATTTTTCGCTAGACGATGTCCGTGGGTTGGCATGAGAATCGAAGAAAGAAACGTCTAGAAGGGAAGTAGGCGACCGTCCGTAAACTAGGTAAAAATGACGAGTAGCCCATGGTACGCTGAACGGCCCTGTTGTAGGCGAAAGTTACGAATGGTAGAAGCTTGTCCCAATTCTTGTGACCTGGCTGAATATATACGGCGATCATGTCGGCAAGCGTGCGATGAAATCGATCTGTCAAGCCGTTAGTCTGTGGATGGTAACTCGAAGCTATTTTGTGGGTGGTACCAGAGGCGCGCAGGACTACGTTTAAGAGTTGCGAGAGAAAGGCCTTTCCACGGTCGCTCAGCAGTACCCGAGGAGCACCATGGCGTAGAATTATAACTTGAATAAACGCCCACAATATATATATATATATATATATATATACATATATTATACCCAAAACAACACAGAGGCAATTACTTGTACTCACTAATTGAATTACAGAAATCATAAATTAATGAAAATTAAAGTGCAGGAAAAAATAACTTGCCGCAGGTGGGGAACGATCCCACGCCTTCGCATTACGCGTGTGATGCTCTCACCATTGAGCTACGGCGGCGCCGCTTTCCCATACACTTTCTGGGGTATTTATGTTTCACAACCAGAACTAACCCTGGGAGTGTTAGCCAGCGCCACCACTCACAAGCCTTAGCGGCAGATGTGGAACATCCTTTCTACCGCAGGCGTCTCGAGCAGGTGATCATTTTTGGGTGAAGGCAACTGGTCAAGAAACCCACATAGTCTACCTGAAGGCATCCGGCAGGAGGTTGCTGTGATAGGAAAATGCAAAGTCTTAGTTAAGGAGATGAATCAAAACAAATATATCCGGTCAATTTTATGTGATATATGTCTAAACAAGCATGGAAAGGAAATGAACAGACACATCTCCCGGCTTCCTGATCCCCTACCCTCCACGCTGAAATACCTTATGCAGCTTCTCCTTCCCGGGATTATATTTTTATTTCAAGTGAAAGGACAGCGCTACCTGAGTCGATTTCTTAGTTTGAGGCTCGTTCCGTGTTATTTACATCAAATAAAAGTACTTTACCAGTGAATTCTTCTACAGAACGGTGACCGGTTCACTTTTGTCGGGCTCTATTCCAAGTTCATGTGGTCTAAACATATTAGGTCATGAACCTTCTCTGCGCCATAGAATAATGCAGAGTGAATGCTGCCAGAAAATTTGTTATTACTCCCATGTCAGGCGCACCAACGAGTGTGTCGAAATGTAACGAAAACGAAAACTGTAAATAATGATAGTTTTGATCAGACCGAAAGCGTAACCGAAACGTTATTTATAATCTTGTTCCGGAGTGAAACCGAAATATTTTTGATCGATTTTCGGTTCAAGGGGAAAAGTCGGCAATCCACAACAACCGACGTCAGGCAACGTCAGAATTAGGGAGTATCTCAGGGGTCCACACAAGCGCGTATCTCAAGCACCGATAGTCCGAGCGACAGCCGGTCGAGCGCTCCACTAATCTAAGCCTTCCTCTCGGTGCACTCGTAGCAAAACCCAAGGCGTGCGCGCTGAAGAGCTCATCGTTTTGTTTTCTACGGGCACAACGCTTTGTTACCGGAGCTTTATCGTTTGTCTATGTTCGTTTAAGTTCGTTTTATCGGAACAGCGATCTCGTATTTCGGTGAGTACATTTGATGACGTGCTGCTTCTGAGATAATGTTTAGTGCCTTCATTCAAGGCACTGAGCATGATCTCATAATTCATAATTTATAATAGCCCGAATAGCGCGAAGCAAGCCCGGCCTCACCGATGACGAGACTAGTGCTAGCCCTCGTCATCAGCTGAAATATATTCAGAAACGTAACTATTGAGAAAGCTATTCACAAATTATTGACAAAAACTGTGTTTTTATTCTTACTTTCCTTGAAAATTTCTGCATGCAAATGAAAACCGTTATGAACAGTTACGGCTCATTTTTTTCGTTCTGGAGCAGAACCGGAACGGAATCTGTTTCATAAGAACGAAACTAAAACCAGAACGAAAAACATTTCAGTCCGACACCCGGGCACCAACATCATGCACAACCTACACCACAAGCTATAAAAGTAAAGGGCAGCAGCACTACTACTTTTTTCTATGCGGACAGTTAAAGCCCGCTGATGAATACTGCATAGATAAGGGGCGTGACAAGCGCTTCTTTTATTTCTTAAGCCTACGTATGACACAAAAAAATACCCGCCTCAAGAAATGTGAGTCGTAGAATCAATGTGGCTTTGCAAACAGCCTAAAGATATAGTCTGAAACAGTAAAGTAGAAGGGTACCCCTTTCGCGTATTCAACCAACATGGAGTACCCCTTTCGCCTATTCAAATAACGGCGTTTTGCCACTGCTAGGGTACAATACATGTGCTGCGCCCATGACACAGCTCTCACTGCAAGGGGCCAATTTCCTGAGCAACTTTGTTGCAGAACCCGCCAACCAGCGGGTAAGATCCCTCATTTGAACAATATTCTCTCCCGTCTCTTTTGCTCACTCTCCATTCATATTGCACTCCTCGATTTTAGTATCAGCTTTTGAGGCATGGTAATGTCAATAGCTTATGGGAACCAAACGTGTCTCCAGCTTAAAGCCATGCATGGTAATACTGCCACTACGTTCTTGCTTTTTCTTTCCTTTCACAAGAGTAGTCGCAATCTTTCAGTCAAAGAAATTTAGCAGCTAGCAATCATAAATATTGTAGGAAAATAGATCAAGAAAGCAGAAAGCTGTCATCTTGTTTGTTGAATTGCGAATAAATGAAATTTGTTCCACATTCTAAAGAGGAAGATTTCAGTGAATCCTTGATTTTAACATTTTTATACCATTTTTCTCGTAATGCACCTCTTCTCTCGCAGAATGTTGCCTCAGCCCCAAACACCAAGACATGCAAAAGTGCTCAGATGAAGTGATAATCAAAAAAAATTTTGATCTCGGGGACAGTGATAGGACAGGACACAAGTAGAAAACAGGAAACCTCGCAGCATTTTTTGACTTAACGACACCCACCGGTGATTGGGCTTATCCAAACAACAAAGTAGCACAGCTTCTCAACAGCTCCCATCCACTCCCATTCTTAGCGTTGTGCTATTTCGCGGTTCTTTGTGTTGCTGAGTGGGCTACCTTTTTTCCTGTTTAAGCGTCTTGGAGTACTGTCCTATTACGTTCGAGCTTTATTTCAACTGTCAACGGCACGTCATTTATAGTGTCGTGACCACGTTGTTGTAGATGTTTAATTTCTTCTGGCTCTCCACCCATTTATCATAATGTGCCGCTTGATAACAAAACCCCTCAATTGGTCATATCTTGACCGTTGATTTGTCGAGAGGTTATCGGAGTGTCTATATTCCGTGGACAGCACCTCACACCTCACTCGGTTATAGCTTCTTGCGATGTTTCCGCAGACAATCATAGAATAAATTGTTACCAATTGGCCTGCATCGGTGACACCTGGCACACATCTTCAAGCACTCGAAGTATATGAATCAGAGTTAAAATAACGGTATATGCTGAGTGCATTGGTAACGCCGGAAAGACAACGCGGACATAACGGTAAACAATGGTGCTGGCGCTCGATAGTTTTACTGTTATCCACTGTAAGAGCAATAATCTGGAACATTATTTGAAGGAGGTTGCCTCATGAAGACCTCTCCGTAATAGGCCGCAAAGTGTGACCCGCAGTAGCCATTTTCTAATGTCCATTTTTGCCGAGAACAACGATGACAACCACGATCCAATGATTTGTCTCAGATCCACTGGTTGGAGTGAAACACAGAAGCTAGATCTACAACTCTTTTTTATAGAAAGTGTGCAGTAAGGTATCCCTAAATGCGAAAAACGTGTAGGTTATAGAGATTGTGTGCGCACGATAGAGATAAGAAGCACGGAACATATCCTCCTTAAGTAAAAGCAACAGGAGCCAGAAACCTGAAATTTCCGGCCTAAGAAACAAAAATTCCCCTTACATAGTAATAAAAATAAGCTCGAAGAGCAGACGTGAATCGGGAGAAAACAAATGGACAAATGACTCGGTGGCGATTTGTAAGGAAAACAAAAGCGCGACTCCCTAGGGGCACGGACGCCGCGTACATCAAAAGTCGAGCGAACACGACACAAACAATCGGAAAGAGAAAAGGAAACAATGTGTTCGGAGAACCCCCCGCCGAGAGAAAGACCAGAAATCAGATCAGTCCTTCGCTTCCGCCAGCAAAAAGAGCTGAACAAACGGTGTTGGGGCCCATGCCAAACTAACAAAGGGCAGCGGTTGCGATGCTGCAGCGTCGTTTGTTTGGGAGACTGCGCACAGACAGGGAGCAGAAAAACCATGGTGCGTCGCACCGGATGGCCAGCACGAGTGATGAATCTATTATTTTAAGGAAACTCCCATGGCAATCCCAGGGCTTTTGCTGTGGACCTGGCAATTGAATGGAATCAAGAGAAATAGAGATAGTGCTCAGGAAAAAAGATAGGCGAGGTGTTCTGCGATTTGAAGTATAAGTTGTATTACCATCGAAACATGAACGCATGGAATCAGCACGCTAGCAGATGGTGCAATCTGTGAGCGGGCATTACCTTGTACGCATTGGATGATTCGCGAAATAGCTCCATGAAGTCCAACCCCATTCGGGAGCAGTAAAGCCTCTGTGTATAAGCAATTCATATGGTTTGGTAAAGTGGGTTCAGATATTTAAAACACCTGTGCTAAAGGGATGTTTCACTGATAAATCTAGAAGAGACACTTGAGTCGAGACATAAGTAGTCGATGGCTGAAATAAAATGGTTCCTTGTGAAGTCAAGTGGTCATAGTAAATTATCTAAAGTTATAGGCACGCCTACTTTTAAAAGCGAGCGAAAATACGTCCGTGTAAAAACCAATTGCCAGATTTGGCGGAAAATTAGGAATTGCACTCCGAAAAAATCACTTCACAGTTTTACTTTGGCATACACGTCGGCAGTGTAGAATTATAGCTCGATACATTATGTATGCAGTCTGTCATATTGTTCAGATTGCGTCATCACTCCGTGAGTCTGTCTTAGAAGGCTTATACAATATTCTCGGGAGAAACTGCTAGAGTGAACTTAACTGCCCTTCGCCACCTTCCTTCAAGATTATCGGTTTAGAAAATTACACGCTGTGACTCGGCTTAGATCTTGCTCCTTTCAATATAGTCTCGGACTTTCTAAAGTTCGGAGATTGTAAGCCTGCTGCGAGAAAAGCGCGAGTTATTTAATTTTAGCGTGAGAAGCTTGGAGATCGGTTTTCCCTTTCATTTGGTCCCGTTGAACGGAACGGCTGTAAAGAAAGGGGAAGAGGCGGCTGGCGGTATGTGGCCACCAGTCCTTGCTTGAAGAGCGAACACACGTAGGGAATAATTGGGGGTCAGCGGCGGATGCTTGTCGCGGTGACGGCGCCGAGATTAGGCAGGTGCACGGCTCATGACACTGCCCGATTATACCTGACACGCGGAGGGGCGAGTAGAGCGGGCTGGCACTGAGAATCCAATAATGCACAATGCTGACCGCAAGAAGAGTGATAATCGGTGCTATTGAATAGTCATTATTCACTGCGCACGTCGTGACCATTTTGACCGTCGCGGAAACCCCTTTCTGAGACCGTGGACAATTGATCTTCGTGGGAACCCCTTCCAGAGCGAGTGTTTGCTCGCCAAGTGTACGCGAGCCTGAAGTGTCACAGTGACAGCTTTCGTTAGCGGATGGCCCGCAATTTCTACGCTATCGGTTTTTCGAAATGTTGTACGCAGTTACGAGCGTGGGACCGGGCGACACAGCTTATGTCAATTACCCTGCCGCCTTAGTTCACAGGTGCTTCCTGCTTATTAGTTTCTAATTGCGCCCACTGTGCTGGACCCTGTTGCTTTATGATGTGCGGTGTACGATTGCTTTGCTTTTGTAACCTTCTCCTTGTTGCGCTTTTCCTTGTATGAGGTTTTTTAGGGAGAGGAGTAAACACCTTAAACTATGGTAAAGGAAACGGGGCGTAGACGAGGCGCAATGCTTTAATAGCTGGCGGACCACTCACACGACAATCATTGTACAGGATTGGTGACTGGTGTGCCGGCGGACCACTTAGTGGCGATTGGGCTTCAAATGTTTGGGCGGGGCACCGAAGGCTAGAAAATGTAGCCCCGTTGCCCCGACCAAGCGTTTTGCACTCAACTTTCGGTGCTATGCAACATCGGCTCTGCCGATATAGAGTCGCCGTATGTGTGCCAGTGTCTACTTGCATTTCTATGTACATATCTTGTAATAAGCTGTGAATACAAAGTGCCTTCAAGCCCCATTCGTATCTGCTTCAAATCCATTGGAAGCCTCAAGCGAACCTATCGTCCGTAGAGGCAGTATTCTCCACTTGCGTAGACCCTCTCTGGCGGTGCGTCTCGAATGCTCAAGTGGGGAAGCAACACACGTACCCTAAAGAGAGAGTTAGAAGAACCTGGACATTGCTGAGATGGATTAAAAGTACCATACATGTTCAACCTTTCCCCCTTTTCAGTCGTTCGTAGTCTGTGATTGCCTTTATGGCAATACATGTCAATAAATATATATAAAAACATGTAGTTTCGCCCGCAGTACCAAGCAGTGAATGCGATAGCCAGCAAGTACTACGACCAATTAGACTAGCAACATTTTAAGGAGCAATAGTCGCATGAAACATTCTAAGCTGCGAGCGCACAATCAGCCGACCTGTTCATCTGACGTTGCCTTCCTATACGAATGGTTGATGCTATGTCACTTTCAGCGGGACAATCCGAAGCCCAAATAAGGAAAATGAGCCGTCTCATTCCCATCCCGCGGATAGCGCAGGTTCAGTGCTTCCGGATCAGCCCCCACCTGTGCAGCGATATGTGCATGTTGTGCAGAAAGGAGCAAACACTCTGAGATGTCACTTCGCACTATATTTGGCGCTCTTGTGTAAATGACCGCTTGATGCTTTATGTACACCTCGAGAATGACTGCCTTCATTTTTTTGTCCTTAATAAATCACCAGGGTTTCTGCATCTATACTATTCAGGTGTCACTGTTTTTTTTTATTAGTCATGATTTAGCAGATTGTGGTGCCTGAAGACTACCACACATTCTTTCCCGCCCAAATTTTGAGAACTGCATTTCCCCTGCTGGTGTAAGTTTCTCTTGAGTGCTTTCTTCTCGGCGCTGCTTGTGACTGTCTCGCGCACAGCACCACGCAATACTTAGGGGGCGGGGTGAGTCGGTGCTTATTACCTAGCCTCTGTTCCGAATTTGCAACACATGACATAAAGAGAAACAGTCAAGCTCTTCTTCGTGAGCCTTTGGTAATTAGATAAATGAACAGTTAAATTTGTTGTGGAAATATCATTAGCGCCTTCCAGCACCAAAATTGAAGAAACGGAAGTGCCCTATTCGCCATAGATGATTAATCCGCTCGTATTTGAAACAAGACAAATCGAGAACGGCTGCTGCACTGCCTTGGAGCTGTTGTTCAGCGGTATAATGTAGCCTTTCCTACCACTTCTCGATTCAGGCAGATGTGACTCGACGATTTGGCTCAGTGACATTGCTGCTCCGCCCTAGGTTGCGATTTCACTTCCCGCCCGCGGTGACTGCACTTTTGGTGGAGTGTGGGGGAAGCTCAAATGTTTACATTTAGCCGAACCTTATTAAAGATATCGTAAGCTGTCAATAAACCAAAGCCCCCATGTACACTCTAGCTCACCGCCCACATGTTACTTTAGGTCATTAAACAGCAGTCGCCAGTAAAATCAAGTTCAAGCTCCTATCGGGAACATTCTAAATGTGATGCTTTATTTAGGGACACTGATTGGACTGGCCCGAAAAGAGCATATGCGCTGGTGCCACGAAGCTATTCCTACATAAATAAATGAATGGCGGTCCAGTTATTTGAAAGCAAGATGGCACTTCAACAAACTTGCAAAGAAAATTTTCGTATAAGAGCCTTCAAGGATGCCCAAATGAGTCTGTGATTCTTCGTTTCGTCAACGGCAGCCACACCCAATAGTTTCTTTTATAAAGGAAAGAGAAAACAGTACCTATAAAAGCGGTCAAAATTGCTATACGCAGGGGGAGTTACATCACGCGAAACAAACTGATGGCGAATATTTGACGACAGAATCATTGTATAATAGAACACGCTATGCAGTGTGTGTTCATGTCGACAAGAGCTTGGACTTCACATTACATCTAGTACTCCTAGGGCATTTCAACTTTCCACAACTGCGCAAATGCCATCACTATATACAAATTTATCCCGCTAAGTAATCAGCACCAGCCTTTGCAATAAGATGCAACATCCGAAGGAGCAAGAAGGGGACTGATAGTCCGCACCACACTTAGCTTCAGTGCAAAAGTTTTTGAATAGCCACTGGAGAAAGTCTTTTGCAGATCATTCTTCAAGGGTGTTTCATAGGCTGAGAAATTAAACTCATAAAATTGAAGGGGCTCTCCAGATTTTTCAGCTGACGCACCTTCTTTTCCCGATACTTATATTCGTTCCCTTTCTTGTGTCGCATTATTCAATGAGCCCACTGGTTCCTTTAGAAATTGGCAGATGTGCTCAAGTCGGGCTCGATGGCAGATTCATCCCCATACATGCATGCTGCCCATATATATATATATATTCCTCGTCCGTTCAAACATGCGCGCCACTGGCGGCTTGCACACTTGATGACTTTGGAGAGCGCGCATTCTGACGACAGGGTGATGAAGAACTAAGTGCAAGGACAGTGAATGGTGCTTTTGCAGAACTCCTTAAGAAGTCATTACTATAGAGCTAGCGAAATAAAAGCAACCCTTCATGAATGAGCGCTCGGCTCGCATCTGGCTGTCCACGCTGTAATTTCTAACTTTTACCCTTCACATGAATACTGCACCAGTCTTCATTAAAAAAAAATTGTCTTTTGAGAACGCCAGCTATTTTAAGAGACTACGTCAGCACCCGTTTCATCTACAGCAAAGAGAGCATGTTGAAAGCATAAGGTAAGTCATCAAAACGGGAACTTTGAACGCCGTATTTACCGTGGTCCTTTAAAATAATGAATATTTTGCCTCTGGACGCTTGACCACGTTGCTTCAAGCCGCACTGCAAGAGCGAAGATACGGCTCTCTCCTTTTGCTTGAACTCGATTTACTGGAGTAGCTGCTTGCCCAATATTCGCCTTGCCCGATGAAGTACCTTCATAATTCTAATGGGGCGCAGCCGGAAGCAAAATCTCATAGATCAGTGCTAACTGCATTTTCGACTTGTCTACCAATGTAGGGATAAATTGCGGCACACGCACACTTTGCCTTTAAACGTTTCCCGTCAGTGTCCTGTTCACTTTGGTTATACATATCGGGTTGATTGTTTCATAAAATTAGGCCTTTTACTACCTTCCAACTGTGAAACAGCCATATTCCCCGTTTCAGTCAACCAGCCATCTGCAGTCTACGCGAAATTGTTGTGACTGGTGCAATAAATGACAAAAAAAGCACGCAATACTCTAGTCAGAATGTCATGTTGTTAGTGCATATAGAAATAAGCCGCATATATTCCTAGATCGAGCCGATCATACACTTCGAGGAGGAGAGCCTTTAACGCTAACGCGATTTGCGTATTCCTTCCCGTTATGCTCACGACGACTGCTATATCTGTTCTTAGGAAAACACGGGGAATGTGGGAAATGGAAATTCAAGGCGATTGGCAACATGAGAACAAAATGAGAGTAGGAGCCAACGTTTCGACAAGTTGACACTTGTCGAAACGTTGGCATCTGCTCTCACCTTCTTCTCGTATATCTGTTCTTTTGTTTCCGTGTATGTATAGTTCGACAGCACACACACTGCATTATCCGGTGCAAATCGCGTAAAGCATTTGTCGCCGCAGCTGCAGTCATGAGAAAACTTCTTCTCTTAGAGGTGATGCAGCTGTTATTCCACTGTACGAACACTCGAACGACCAATCTTGATTCCGCAAGCTCAACAAAGACAGTGAAAGTGGACGGCACACGAAACCATAAAATAATAAGGTTCTGTTTTGCATTGTTAAGTCCCACCATTTGCGCACAATAAAACGAATTACCTTTTTAAAAAATCGTATTGTCGTCCGACACTTGAAATATGCAAAAAATATACATCGGCGAGCACAAAGTATCAAGGCAGAATTGCTATTCAGGTAGTATTTAATTTCTATACTTGACGAAAGAACAGAGTGGCTTCGCAAAGCCTCATCTTTGCGAATACCTTGGGGCGTGCACGTGGAGGATACAGTGAAACGACTGAGCACTTGCTCTTCGAATACCCGACTTTCTGCAATTGTCGCTGTGTGCTGCTGAGCAAGTTCCAGCAGCTTAACCTTGTTGGAAGAGCACTTCATAATTTCTTGTTTCTGAAAGGTCCAGCTTCCACTCAATATGAGGCTCACAAAGCAGTGCTCGCATTCTTGTTAAGCGCGGAACTAGAATCGTCTGTAGTGCTCGTGCTGTACGTGTGATTGTCTGATGTGGTGTGGCGTGCCTTCGCCTCCTTTAGGCCCTTCTTTATGTTCTTCCTGTTCTTTTTATCTGTTTTTTTTTTTTTGCTTCAAGTGGGTGGGCGGTGTTCCTTTAAAGAGACCATTGCTAGCCAGCTTCGCTTTCTCTTTCTGTGATACTAAGGTGTGTTTGCTTGATTAGTACAAAAATAATAAGAGGCCTCATCAGTGCGACAAAAGACAAACTTAAGCGACGACACTTTAAATGAGTAACTCTAAACATAGGATCACCACGAGTCAACGAGGTGAATAATTTTTAATAATAAATTAATAACAAATTAATACGGCAGCATGTATACGTTCTTTTGTGACTCAGAGCCTACGCTGCAAGAAACTTTCATTCATGGCTTGAGCTATGACACACAAATTTTGGTCTTCTCCCAACCTCCCGAAATTTCATCTTCATACACTTGATCAATCCCAAAAGCTACAAGTGCCATAAAAATTGTTCCGCTTGAAGCGACACTGTTGTGCCGCGTCTGGCTCGGGGTGGCACTTACAAATGCCTACTCGTTCTGCATTGAACAAATTATGAACAAATTGAACGAATTATGTATTAGTGCCCGATACGACATCAACCGCGAACAGTATTAGGACAACATTGAACCGGCTGGACTGGACCATTTTCGGAAATGAAGATCTTTAGACGATGGTCATGCGCGTCGTTGGCCAAAAAAAGCGACGAAAGCGCTATTGTAGTATCTCAAGTCGACAGGTCATTTCGACCGCTTGTAGACTCGGAGCGCACCTTCACATGTGTGTGAAAACTGGGCTCTCTCTCTCTCCTCTCTCTTTTTTCATCCCTATTTCATGTCTATCCCTATCCGGCATCAAACCGGACGTGCGTCTGGTTAACCTTCCTGCTTTTCCTCTCTTCTCTCTCTAGTTTCACTCGCTCGCGTTTTGTAACGTAAAATGCAACGTTGTGTAGAACCTTCGTTTACGGATAGCCATAGTGTATAGGAAAATGGGGGGTGAGTGCGCGCGCAATTTTAATGTGCCTCGTCCGTTCGACAAGGTCATTTGAGTGGCACTACGTAATAGTTCTGGCAGGTAAACGCTTAACAGCAACTAGCACTCAAAGATCAGTTCATCAGAAAGTAAAGTTTTAGTCGAAATGGCTGATAACGTTGCGCTAGAGAGGGTACAAAACTTACACTGAATCCTTTTCGCGGCCTTTCAAAGTGCGCATGATGGAGTCGCCCACGTGTACTCTTCTGTTCGCATCGCAAGAGCTGCAGAGGGCAATTGTGACGTCACTCTTCCAGCTGCAGTCCGATCCTTCGTTACCCTCTTTTATCGCTGTAAATTCAGAAAATGTCATGATCATCGTTTCGCATTCTAAATCAAGAAAAAGAGGAAAAGTTCTGCGATGGTTATTTGCATCAGCCTCAAAAGGAACTACTAACTTAGTGGTCTTGCTGCTTTTTGCTCCATGGAGAAGTAAAAAACAATCCCACGATGTTGTGCTCTCATACACCCACCTAAACAGCTTCGAAGGCACCTGCTTTGCTGATCTATTCTAATAACTGGGAGTTTCAGGTCGCGGTGCAGTGTAGCGCTTACAGTTCAAGACTACATGAGCAACAGTTGTAAAGAGCGGTGCCGATGGTGAAGCTTTCATCTGTGAAATAGGAAGCAGCGAACGACAGGGCACTTCACAGCTTTGCACATAGTCGTATGTGACGATCGCGGTCTTGCGAACAAGAAGTGAAAGATTAGAAGTCTTATCCTCGCCAAATAGGGTTCTTTGTGTAAAGTGTAGTTGCCGACGACATACTTTGCGAGCACTAAGCCAATGGGACAAAATTTACGAAACACGCAAGGTTCGATACTCTGAGTATACGACGCAGAGCTCGATAACACCAGCAGTGACGTTGTTTTGTTTATGAATTGTTTTGACTGACTGCCCGGTTATAAAGCATTCAGAAAAAGCAGCGTTCCAGATACAAAACATTCATGTACGTGGGTGTACCTCATATAAAAATTTTGCATGGTGTCTTCAAAGCAGAACCAACGTGATCAGGACAATACTCGGAAACAAGAGGGCAAAACATACTGCGTATACGAGCTGCGATGTGTGCACAGATAAAAAGAAATGCAAGTCTTCTTCTCCAGTAGCATCGTGGTTATTCGACTGCGGGCAAGGTCTGTCAACAAACAGGGTGACCATGACACAGCGCACCCAAGACCTCCACGCTCCCCCCTTCTTATCAATAAGAAACTAGTATAAAAGCCAAATGTGTATTTGGCTTGCGGGGAAACACGTGTCGTAAACTCTGTTGACCGGGCAAGAGGTTGCCTGAGGGCGGAGATCCACTTTGCCTGTTTCCGCAAATGCACGGTCAAGACCATATGTTGTCCTTGATGCATTGTAACAACATAGAGTAACTGTGCCTACTGAACAGGCATAGTTGCTGAAATAGCACAGATAGAGGTAAGAACATCAAATACACTCTCGAGCACAAGTTGTTTTCCTCACTTTCTTGTTTTATTTTTCTTTACGTGCAATAAATGTGCAGTTAGACAGGCACAATGCCTGTTGCGATGAGGGAGCTCTTCAGTATTGCAGCGAAAGAATTTCATAATTCACTCATCTTTCACTAGTCTTTTTTTTTTCGTGAGCCAGTAAAGTCATCGATTTAAAATTAAAATTTCGATTGATATTCATCCCAGCTTCCTTTCATTTCTATCAGTTTGTCTAATAAACAGTTCTACTATGTATCGACATATTTAGACTTGGTATGTTGGTATTGTTTAGGCCAGATATCAAGCAACAACAAATGTTGACTGCTATGAAAAATAATATTCAGATACATACAATACGTATTATACATTGCCTAAAATTTGTAAGAAGAAATGCGCTATGGCTGGCGCAATAATAAATCAGCAAGAACGGTTGCAAAAAAGGAAACTACCTCAGGCTCTGTTTATGGCACCGGCCAACTTTCTTCTTGGCCTTTTCCGCGGTACAGCTTAACAAAATATTAGGAAATATAAAAGGAAACTAGCGTTACTGTTCCCCAAACAAACTTCGCAGCAAGGGAGTTTTAGTATAGCGTGACAGCGTAGTTTACCTGCGAGACGCTATTCAATTAGGTTTAAATTTCGCATACATATGGCACATAATTGATTTTATCTATTCGCCAAGCTTTGCGTGTGCGTCCCAAAAGCGCGAGAGGCAGCGCAATTACAGCCGGGAGCACGTTGTATTCGTACTTTCCATGTCTGCCCATTCGCGGCGAAATCAGTACACGCATGCCCTGCGAGATGGCCCAGTCTCAGAGCCCATACGCTGACGTGTCTAGCTCTCGACTTCGCCAATAGGTAGCGTTGCCATCGCTAAAGTTACTCGTTAGGCCTCGACACGTTCGAAATCAGAAGCGATCTCAAAAACTCCGCAAGGTATTCATACTGTTATGTCGTTAAAGCGGCCTGGACTAAGCTAAAGCCGCTTACAGTCATTTGCTACAAACGAAGTGAATTCTACAAAAGCAAAGCCAAATTCCGTTGGAAGTGGGCTCCCGGGCACCCACCATGTTTTGCGTAAACTACGTAAACCACGCAAAGGCGGTTATGTTAAACCTCAGAAGTAACGTGCGTATGTTAAACGCTATGGGTCGTTTAGCGTTCCGCGCGTGAGAATTTCCATACCATCATTCCGCCAAACCTGCTATTACGCTAAACACGCTAAACTAAAACTGTCCATTGGCATTCATTTAGCCTGGTCGACAAAAGATTTGTTACGCTTGCGCGCCCTATCTCTGCATTTGTCCAAACATTATTACTAGTTACTATCGTTCAACAACTTTGTGAAATTTGGCGAAAACGCCACACTCCCGAATAATAGGTCGTCTAAAAAAATGTCATTTTTTAATAATAAACACCAGAAATAAATATCTGTTGTCTGTGTGCTCAAGATTTCAGCGTTGGAGGAAAGTTTCCAACGATGTCTGACTCCTTATTTATTTTTCGAATTTATTGCTCCGTCATACGCGTGGCAATGCTGCAGGAGCTAGCGGAATGCAGCCAATTTAAATGCTCTTTGAATTCTCATATTAACCCGCAGGTTTGCGCTTTATTCTCTTTATTGATGCAAGTCAAATGCGGCAGAATATAAATGAGGTCCCTTGATTGAATTCCCGCTCTTGCCACTTTGATGACCCCGTAGTAATGGGCCGCCACTCGATGCTGCTTGCGTAGCTTGAATTTATTTTGCATCATCAGTAGCACAATGATGAAGTTGTATGGAACACTTAACACAGAATGGGTGGGCAGCATGAACCGATTGAGTTGTGCTCCTCGAGGCAGCATGAAAGGCAGTAACAATAAAAGTTTGGATCCGTGCCAACAAGAGAAAAACAATAAGTGTTAGTTCCAATATTGCAAAAGCGCACAATAAATCGTACTATGACTCCCATTAAAATGTTTGGGCGCATTTAATGCAGACCCCTGTGACTTGTACCTGAACCTATACATGGGAGCTAATGGATACAGAAGGTCGTTTATTTGCAAAGCCTTGACCCTATGGCCTTGATTTAATGAAGTGTCATCATGGAGTCTGTGTCCAGAATAAAGAGCATTTGTCCAGGTTACTTGGATAGATAAGACTTCTTGACGAATGATCGTGTTGTTGGGGCCAATAGCTTATCTCCGAATATTAAGGATGGATCGCTTGGCAGGATAGAAAACATTTATTCATTAAAACAAACAAGTAGCGACAACACGAGATAGGATGAATAAACAGTGCTTTGTTTCAACAGTCTAGTCTTATTTTCCACACTGCAACACATAAAGGAGGACACGCAGGTAGAGATAACAAAGTGACCCATAATGCACTCAGCCAAATAGAAAGGAAGAAGTTGAAATGTGAATAGAAGTATAAGACCTTTGGCAAGACGGCCACGTATGCCAACGCGGCATGCCACAAACAAGCGTACTAGAACTGTACCTCAAAGAAAAAAGGACCGTACAGTCGGCCGTAATGAACCAGGATTGATCTGGCGGTTGAGGTGTCGGAAGCTTAGCAACAAATCTGGAAAGCATAAAAGACATAAAAGGGCAGAACGGACGTAGGTGAGTTGTGTAAAAAAAGAACACAGATCTTTTGCAAGGAATAAAGATACACACACAAAAAAGAGATGAGAAACAAGGAAGTATGAGGTGCGGCCAGGCCCCAGTGGGAGCCTCCAGGATAGACGTTGTCGAAAAAAATAGTAAAAGAGAAATCCCGAGTGAGGATAAAAATGAAAAAAGAAAATCAGAGGAAATTCGGAGAAAGCCATAGGAAAGAGTCGTTATCGTGGTTTTCGGTAAGCACGAAGCGTAGAAATGCGGCATTGCTGGCAAGTGCGTGTCGCCAAGGCTCCTTTTGTCCTAATTTTTGGGGTTCTGTTCATTGCTCTCATATTAAGTTTTGCTTTTATTATAGTAAAACAAAACGTTCAGCTGAAAGCTCGCGTTGTCATGTGTTCATTTATCCCATCATCGACTTCCCCGTGGTTTTCTGCCCCATGCATGTTGCACAGCAGCGCGGGATAAGGTATTCGGCCCCATCCGTTATAAGTGACAAGAACTCATGTGTTTCTGAAGACAGAAATATCCTAATTACTTTATGTTCGACTCAAAGAGTTCATGCATTGTTTTTCTGCGTGACTGATAACCAGGCGCGCTGGTGCGAGACCGGGCTAAATATCTAGATGCGTTTTGGCTGTGTACTTCTCCACCCACTTCATCGCGTCAACTTCCGCCATTGCTGTGTCGTAATGTGCGTTCGATAATTCACAGCCATAGAATGAAATGGGGAGGGAATTTCAGGGAGGTTCACCGGAAGATATTCTGGTTTGCTACCTTGCACTCGGGGGAGGGTAAGGGAAATGAAGGACGGAAAGAATATCAGAGAGAATAAGCAAATGCACGAAAAAAATAGAGGAGGTGGGGAACATGCGTGAGAAGTATATTCTCTCTAATAGGACACTCGAACGCAAAAACTTCGACAGTGCCTTGACCGACTTGTGGTGTGAAAACTGTACAGGACGGTGTTCCAGGACGGTCTGCTTCGAAAGCGGCCGGCCGTCGTAACTCTTATGAAGTGATCCTGGGTGAACAGAGAGCGAAGAGGGCAAAGATGGAGAAGAAGGAGAGAACGAATACATGGAAGACCATAATCGCAGCTGACTAGTATAATTAAATTCTTGAAGGCTTCTACCGTATGTTGGAACATTATACTTGGCGCAGCCGACAACAGCAACCACATGTGGGTAACATTCTACATCGCAAGACGGGATGGTCGCCCCTCGTCAACGGCTTACGCTTTGGAAGGTGAGAACTTCGTTGCGGTGCCGGAAGAACTGACTACACCTGACCTACTCGAAACCATCAGCAACAAAGTCAAGGCACTGATCAGCGACGTCATCGAAAGAGGTACCGTGAAAAATGATATGGAACTCGCAGAACTTGAATCTATGAGGAAACAAATCGCAAATAATTGTGATGCTCAAACCAATACAGACAAGAACGCACGGCCGCCTCTGCAAGGCATATTAAATACGATAGCACAATGAGTGCAAACGTAAATGCAGCATATGGAACGACAGCAATCAATTTTGAGTATACTTGCCGCTGGTGCTGATACGCCGAGAGACAGTGCAACCGGAAATGTTTGATGGTGGCACAGATGGTGCCGTTTTCTGTCTGAATGTTTTCCAGCGCGCGTGCGAGGAGAACCACTGTTTAAGTGACTCCGATCGAATACTTCGCATGCGCCCGGATATATGTGGCAAAGCTAAAAGTGGTATGATCTGCGCGTCACAGAACATATGAAAGAATCATGGGACACGTGGAAAAAAAGTTTTGTTCGGGCATTTCAAGTGAACCCAGTCCTCTTGTGGGGCAAAGCAATTTTTTGCAAGCAGAGAGACGGCAATTTGCTGGACTATTGCATTGAGAGGAGGCGCCTACTGCGATTGGCGGATCCCACGCTTCCAGATTCCTCTGTCATGCCACCAGTGATACACGGTAAGACAAAAGATTGCCAGAGACAAGTCCAGGTTAAAGCACCGTCTACTTCTGAGGAGCTTCTCTACTGCTTAAAATATTTTTCGTTCGAGTGCTGGCCTCAACATCCATGAATACGCGAGGTGCAACACCTCGCACGTTTGCTAAAAGGGAATGGACACAGAACAGAAGATTATTCAGTGAAGAGGAGTTGTCCCAACCCTAGTCAAGGGGAATCTGCTGGGAAGATATTCGGAAAATCCGTGAATGTCAGAACGTCTGAGACGCAGGAGACAATATTTCTTGTGAAATCAAACATTTTATTTGTCCCAATGGTCGTGAATAATATTTACATGCCCGCGGCCATTGATACAGGTGCCTCGTTTAGTTTGAATATTGAGAAAAAAGTTCACAAAGAGGAAATATTTGCCGAATAGCTGTCAAAGTTCAAGACTATGACGGAAGCTGTCGAGAATTAGAAAAGTGGGCGGATGCAAAAGTGAAATTCAGGGATCTAGAGCTCACGCTGAGGAGCCTTGTAATGTCAGGAGTGGATTTCGATTTTTTTTATCCCGGCCTGATATGAAACTATTCAAGATGAAGATTCTGTGTAACGACATTATCATCACTGAGCATTCCAACTTCATTTAGACATACGATTGGACAGTCGCAAACTCCGACGAGGTTTCGTCGAAATTTCAGGAACTTTTGTGTGTCAGCACCTATCCCCCCGCAACGACTACAATCGAAGTGACTTTTCAACTTCAAGACAAAACAGTTGTGAGGAAGAAAACCTATGGGTTAAGCCATGAAAATAAAGCATGGCTTAAACAGGATCTACAAGGAATGTTGCATTCTGGTATCATCAGACCCTCGACCTCTCCGTTTGCCGCACCAATTAGCACAGTACTAAAAGAAGACGGATCCTATCTCGCGTGCACAGATTACCGGCTTATCAAGCGACAAAGAGACTTGTTCCCATTCCCGATGCCACGAATGGACAACAAAGTTGACTAGACCGGTGGGTACCAATGGTTTTCCAGGATAGACCTATGCAAAATGTATTGACAAGTACCACTCAAAGAGGAAACCAAGATTGATTATTTATTTATTTATTTATTTATTTATTTATTTATTTATTTATTTATTTATTTATTTATTTATTTATTTATTTATTTATTTATTTATTTATTTATTTATTTATTTATTTATTTATTTATTTATTTATTTATTTATTTATTTGTACCAACTGCAGCGCAATGAGCGCTGTAGCAGGAGTGCGTTAACAGAGAGAAATATACACAGCAAAATACCACACGGAGATAAGGATGATGTGCTAAGGTCATACATCTTGGATGTCAGATACAAAACTTTGGGATGGGCATGAGCGAATAGACTCATGTTAGGAATTCCAGTCTTCTACGGAACGAGGGAAAACGCTGAATTTGAACATGTTAGTGCGTGCAAAGTAGGGCAGCAAGTTTAATCTGTGATGTCGTCTCGTCGATGACTCTGGCGCCAGGTTGGCATAGTTGTTTTTATACAGTCTAACCGAAGAGTTGACGGTGCTGTGCAAGAAACCTAATGATGCGATGCGGCAACCTGTATAGAGCGAAGTTAAATTCAAGGAACGAAGTGCAGAAGAGGGTGAAAAGTCACGGTCATAACGGTGACATATAAATCTTGCAGCTTTTTTCTCAATCGTTCTCAGTCTATTAATCTCACACTGCTTATAATGGTTGCAAACGACAGACGTGTAGTCAACAACAGGACGGATTAGCGATTTATATAACAGTAGGTTAGTATTTTTTGGAGAGTTGGATAGTGTACGACGCAGGTAACCTAATTTTCTTAGTCCTTTGTTACATATGTAATCAATGTATTTTGACCATGACATGTTATGCATGAAAATGACACGGAGATGCTTATACTCAGATGCCCTACCCACGGCTCGGTTATTGAAGAAGTAATGAAAAATAGAAGGAGTAGATTTGTTACAGAAGGACATAAGGACGGTTTTACAAAAATTAATGTTCATTTGCCAGATATTGCACCAACTGCAAAACCTAGCAAATGACTCCTGGAGGTGGTAATATAATCAAAATAGTTAATTACTTCATATAAAACACAGTCGTCGGTGACTGCGTTTATTACACTTTTTGACATCTATGAATATAACCGGCTGCCATTTGGGTGGAAGAACTCAGGCGCATGGTTCCAGAAAATGTTGAGCTCTGTACTCAAAGAATTTATTAGCAAATTTTCTAGTATGTACATCGATGACATACTCGTCTATTCAAGAACAAGAGATGACCACATATGCATCTATGATTGGTTCTAGGTGCACTTAGCAGGGCACAGCTCAAGATCAACGTCAGAAAGAGTGAATTATTCTGCCAGCGGGTTGTTTTTCTCGGCAGGGTATTTCATGAGAAGACAAAAACTACAAAAGAAGAAAGTGTTCAGCGTATCAAGAGTATTGTCAATCCCTTTGATCTGCACTCTCTTCGAGTGTTTTTAGGCCTTGTCGGGTATTTTCAGGCCTTCATAAAGGATTATCCAACAAAGACAAAATGTCTCGCTGCCCTTACCCAAAAAGAGGCCCCGTTTGTGTGGTCTGAAGACTGCGAGCGGTGGTACACATAACTTGTTGAAATTATTTCTTCAGACCCTGTCCTGACGCTCCCAGACTATAACCTTCCATTTGAACTGTACACTCATGCCTCTCATTATGGTACAGGAGCTGTTCTTTATCAGAGACATGTCAACAAGCCTGTTGCGAAACAACTGCAAGTGATAGGATATTCTTACACATTTACCAAGGCCCAAGCAAAGCATGCTACGACATAAAAGGAAGCATTGGCAGTAGTTATGGCCTTTAAGTATTTTAGAAGTTATCTGGAAGGAAGAAGCTTCGAATTGTTTACGGATAATCAAGACCTGACTCACGTCTCGCAACTCACACAGCCACAAGGTTGAGTGGCAAGATGTGTGAGTGAAATTCAACAGTTCACTTTCGAGGTAGTGCATTGCCCAGGACAAACGAACCAGGACGCAGATGCTCTGCCTAGACTTCGTGTACCAAGAGAAGTTACCGATGAAGAAGTGAATATGAGCATATTGTGGGAAGGAACGCAAGACCTGAAGATGCAAAACGGAAAGCTGGAAGTGCCCAAAACAAATTCCGACCATACTGCGACTACCATGACAGTCCTGAGTCGGGCGGCCATGATGGATTCACTAACACATACAAAAAGCTAACGCAAATATTCACTTAGAAAGGCATGAAGACAGATGTCGCTAAATACATAAAGACGTGTTACAACTGCCAACTTTGCAAACCTAAATTCAGACCGTGTGGAAACAAAATGGTCACGCCGGAACACTCGAATGTATTCTTCGAAATACTACATCTTAATTTTGCTGAATTAACTCAAAAATAAGGGCGAGGGGGTCAAAACGACGCAGGCATTCCTAGTTGCAGTGGACGAGTGTACGCGGTTCGTGGCTGCTAAAGTTGGCAGAGAAAATGCGAACTGTGTAACTTATTTTCTAGAGAGGGATATCTTCTCCAATGTTAAGGTCATCGTTGCGGACAACGGACCGGCATTCCGAAGTGAAAAAGTTCGCCATTGGGCTGAAGCAAGAGGCGTTGAGCAGCGTTTTTCCAGAACCTTATCACCCAGAAACGAATTCTCTTGCCGAAAGGGTGATTCGGGACTTGAAGACATTGCTATCTCTAAACCCCAACTTCAAAGATGAGTGGAAGGTTGCTCTGAAAGCAGCTGTTCGTCACCATAACCGATCACACAGTGCAGCATTGGGATGTAGCCCTTACTTCGCCGCTTTCCAGAAGCCTGTTGGTTAGCTGCGGACATATTTAGAACATGGTATAGTTGAAAAAATAACACTTTGCTAAAAATGACTGGATTTGAACGAGAACGAAAAGTATCATAAAACTGCTGAAAACGAATGTCGACAAACGTCACCAGTCCTCGATACCCGATATTGAACCAGAAGTCATGGCGCTGGTTCGAAAGGGTGTGGATTCAAAGTGCCCCTATATAGGCCCATACTCAGTATTGAAAACAGTAAAGCACCAAGGGATTCTCAAGTCCGTGTATTATCACGGACTCCGAGGAAAAACTTAAGAGGTGTCGATTGCTAATATTCTTTAATATCATCCCAGGAGAGATGATAATAGAAGCCTGGGAGGATGTTGTGATCGTGGATGAACAGAGAGCGAAGAGGACAAAGATGGAGAAGAAGCAGGGAACGAAGACATGGAGGACCGTAATGGCAGCGGACTATTATAATGAAAGTCTTGAAGGCTTTTACCGCGTGTTGGAATTCTGTGTCTTATGAAAACCTCCAGAGGGACAAAGGTACCACGCGTTTATAGGAATGATCAAGCACCCCATGAAGCGCAAGATATGAAACACGTATAGCCAAAAAGAGGGCCGAGTCAACGCGCCTGGCTGCACGGCACAATTTGTGAGTGTCCATGTCTCACGTTCAATTTTTACGGCAATCTCACTGGCGTAAAATTAGCACATTTTCAAAAAAATCCATGGAGAAACGCTGCCGCTCAACAGACTCGCACCACAGGCACACCGCTCGGTACCAAACGTTGTATGCTTGAGTGTTGTTGTTGCTGTAGCCTATCACGCATGTGGCTTCTACCCATGGTGGGGGATTGGCCAAGAAATAGGTGGATTATTCCAAATTAATATGGAGGATCAATTTCCGAATATCTATGGAATTAGTATTGAACAGCGTAGAATTATATATAAAGTAAATCAGGAAAGTCATATTGAATGAGTAATAATTAATTTAAAAGTACAAAAAAGATATAATTTAGCAGGGTATTCGTTTGGATTCTGTAAGAAACGTTTGGATAGCGAAGCAAGCATCCCTGTGGCTGAATCCCAAAGTGGACGCCCCGAACGAAAGGATATTAGGTTCTGCTAAGTCCAGGCCAAGCATTCGAAAAGGTATCTACAACTGGCTGTCAATGAGCGCATATTTAGTGCACATATGAAAGCGCAGCTCCATTGTCATTATGGTGGTATGATGAAACTTTCCAAATGTGTCGTTTGAAGTCCAATTTCAGCTTGCTGCAGTGCTTCGAGAAATCTGCCTAAGAATCGCGGAGACGAGCAACGTCAAGACACATGAGCACAAATATCACTCAATTTCTTAAAGGCGACTCTTTTCCGCGCTCGCTACCAACTCTCCGCAAACGTTGTTCTATTTCTAGGATCCCGCCAAATTCATCAGCACGATAATAAAAAAAGTTCAAAACGCCAAAACAGCGAAGCGTAATGTGTATGCACAGAACGCAATGACAAGACTCGAAATTCATTTTGAAGCCAAAAAAGCGAAAAAGACGACTAATACGCAGAAGGAATTGAGGACGAACATGACACTTGAGATTTCTGAAAACGCTCGTCTTCTTTTTGTGATAATCGATTTTCCATGTTTAGCGGCATTATTAAGGCAATTCGAGACGAGGATTTCAATAAGAAGTTCAATATTGGGCTTTCTGGAAGTTTTATTGCGACAAAATACATTAACGGCGCCCTTTAAATTAGGCTCACCGGCCATTTCAAAGTGGCAACAGCTTGCGATGATTCATGCTGAAAGCCGTTAAGAAAATGCTCCTTATCTTGAAGCATAAAGACAGCGCACATTCTCCAATACAAGAACCAATTAGGGTATGAATAGTGGATTGCCGAAAGTTCATTAATATGCATCTTTTCTACATGTTCTATACGCGTGAATAAGCAGTGCTCTGATGTGGTCCCCTTCTTAAGAAGTTTCAGCCTCACGAAGCTGCTGCTGGTATCCAGATGGTCCCAGTAGCACTGGGGCGGTATTCTGCAAGAGTCTGCCTAGTGGATTGTCCATTTCGCCATTTCGGCGACCGTTGTATTCGCTGATGCTTGACGTGCAGGAAGGTGTCAGCCAGTCTCCTTCCTGCACGTCAAGCAGCAGCGAATCAATGGTCGGTGAAATGGACAGTCCACTAGGTAGACTCTTACAGAATACCGCCCCTGGAAACAGTTATACTAGTGCACAAGCCTTCCAAAAGCTACGCACCATATCATCAAAATATAAAAAATATGGTTGGTCCTTCTTTCATAGGAATCAGTAGAACACGAAGGTGAAACGTGTCTTCACAGAAGCTGCTGCATGTATGCTTCATGAACTCACGGTCCGGTGCAGCAAAAGGCGCACTATTTGCGGGCCGGCGACCGTGTTGCAAGTTTGCTTGGCACGCGGCCTGTTGGAGAGCGCCGTCCTGCTGGGGAGTGGCTTCGACGAAGGTGCGAACGTTCTGGTCCAGCTCCATAGTGGCTACGGTACACTGGCTAGAATGGCTACGGCAACCAGTCGAGCTGAGACGCGCACAGCGGCTGGAACGCCAGTGGCAGAGTTCGCACCGTGCGCCGCGAACGCTCGAAGGCAATCTGTTGCACGCTTGCGTGTCTCTCGCCGGAGCAAAGCGAGATTCACCCGCCGACGTCATTGGGCCTCTTCGATTATCCATTCCTAACAGTCCCGGACTGTCCGTTAAGGTGCTTTCAGCCAATGAGCGTTGTGTATGTAGTCTTTCGGACAGTCCGGGACTATCAAAGACAGATAATCGAAGATGCCCATTGCCTTTCTGCGCCTTTTATCGCAGCAGTTGTCTTAGGTGGTGCCATCACAAGCGATGCAGTAGGCGATGCACTGCTGACGCACGCTGAAGCCGCAATCCGTAGGTGACCAGGCGCCACAGGCTAATCCGACGCTAACTGCCAACACGAGGCCACAGAAGTACCACGGCCGCTGGACACCTTTTTTTTTTTTATCCAGCGGCCGTGGAAGTACATAGATTTGTCTGATCTTCATGCTTGTTCTTAGACGTTCTTGTGGCTTTGTTTATTGCGCTTTATATGCCTTCATTGCTGCAAACTTCAGAGCAATATATACTTATCGAAGTGCAGAAGACGATGCGAACACGCACAATTGCTACTAATTACAACGGTTCAGCTTGTCGAGGTGGCCAAATCGAAACGCGCCAAACGTCTCAATGCACTGGCTTGCCCGCGATAAATTCGAAAGGGCGTTTTATGTCGCCTGTCGATGCATGCGTTCGTGGAGTAATGGTTTCAATATCGGGATTCCCTGTTAGAAATCTGATGTTCAAATCCTGCAATCGGCCAATTTTAATAGTGTTTTTTTATTGTATGATCATTTATTCCATAATTATTGTATGAAACCCTATGCACGAGGCTACACTTGGTTCTTTATGGCTACACCGCATTAAAGCCTCTGTTGCGCTCTGACTATACCGAAGCACTCCCTGTCGGCGCTCGTTATTGTCACGATGCAGTACTTCACTTCACCGCTCCTAGATAGCGGCGCCGAAGCCGACGTCACATCCGTTACATCTGTTGCAGGAAAGCAGTCGTGAAACCCGGCATAAAACACTTCTGTGTTAAAATAGACGCACTATTTCTGCTTCATCTGTATGACAGGTGTGAGAGAAGGTGATGGGCTATGCTGTGGTCGATGTTCTAGTGAGTACAGTGTTTAGGAGTTTTGACGAATGCGAAAAATCATAACCAAAACCTTAATGTTACCCCTTTAGCATAAGAGCATAAAAGCATAATAATCATTTGATCTTCACCCAGCCCCTCGGCATAATCAAAACTAACCATCAAAAAGCAACCTTCATGATAAAAATGCACCACCTTTTAAAGTGGTAACTCCTTTTACCCACTCATGACCAGTCGCGCTGCTGCAACCATAAATCATAGATGGCATTGCATGACTGATCTGCTGCGCTACCAGTTCGTTCTCTAAAGGCATTGCGAGGTAGAAGAAATCTTGCGATTTTTGGGGGTTTATTGACTGTGCGTCTGATTCTTTTGATAATGTCTATGCTTCCATTTTTACTGCTGTTCGTGACTATCCTAAACCACTAAAGGTGACATAGGGCAAATAACCACCAGGGCAATAAGCCACTTTTGTCATTTCATTCTACGCATACAAAACTTGTGAAGACAAAAGTATCAAAGATGGGTTTCAGTGAAGCACTGAAGCAGTCATGCCAGCATCTCATGCACAATAGCTTCGGATGACAAGTCGCGCGTCTAAGTGATGTTGAATCCACGTACTCGTGTGAGTTGCCAGAGGACTGCTTAAGGCAGCACAAGATAAAGGTTCCTAGGAAGTGAATGGCACAATTAGCACCATCATTGACAGAAGGAATGTTGCCATTATCTCCTACATAAATGTCTCTTTTTTTGCATTCCCCTCATTTTTAGGCACCTAATAAGTTAGTAAGCCTGCGCAGCAAGGCAAGGCCAGAAGGAAGCACTGGCGCGGCCTGTGATAAAAGCATAAGAAAATCATTGAGCACGATTCACAGCGGCAGTCGTCAACACCGACGGTAAAGCTACACTCTCAGCCAGTATCAACACGAAACAACCCGAAACAGCCGAGTAAGGGGCTATTTCTCTTGCTATGTCTGACATAGAGACCCAAGTTATCCAGAGCGACTCGCGCACAGCAGTCCCAAAATACGCCAAGGGAAGAATTTCGCCGAAAGCTTTCCGGATTTTCCAAAGCATAACTCAAGCTCTCGAAACCCTGATCGCCGTGATCTGGTTCTCCGCTGACATGGGCGCAGTCTGTCCTAAACTTACAACCTTAACGAGACGGCAAATTCCGCTGCACGCGACATAATTAACCGTTACGAACAGCTCTCGGGGTTGACGCAGACAAGGACAGGCTAACGAGCTACAATGAAATAACTAAGGCCTTTTATCTGGCGCGACGAAGTTTCACTTCGCCTAACAAGTTGATGATGATGATAATGGTGATGATTGAATGGCATCCCCTTTGAAACGGCGCGGTGACAAATAGTCATCTAGCCTGCTCGATTTAATCAGCTATACTGTACATGTTATTTATCTAGCTTTTTTCTGTACGTCTCATTAATCTTTTCTCTTTTTTTTCAAAATCTACCTTGTCCTGCTACCTATGATTTTAAAAGATCAGGTCGTATCAATCTCTTCCCTGCTTTTTTTTTCACCAGTACTCTAATCGTCTCTTGCTTATCTCTACGGCTGATCGGTTGATGTTTCCTTCCACTTTAAACCCAAGCGCTTCTGAAAGTTGTACGTTACCTACGGTTCTCGCTGGGTGAATCCCTTCGCATTCCATTAGGATCTGCTGAGTGGTCTCCGGATCGTTGCTGCAGCATACACGTGCCTCATCTAGTTCCGAATATTTTCTCCGGTATGTTTTGATACTTAGGCAACCAGCTCGAGCCTCAAATAGCAAGGCACCGTCCTTTGCGTTATCATAGAGATTTTCTGATCTAACGTTCTTCTTTTCACTCTTGTAAATCTCAATGGTCCTTTTTGTTTCCATTCTTTGCATCTAATTCAATGTCTCTATTTCTCTCGCTTTCTTTCTGATGACTCCTGGTTGTCTATTTACAGTTTCGATTATCCTGTACTTGGGTGCCAACTTCCTTGACCTTTTCCTCCATTCTGTGTCCACGCTTTTCGGGTACAGATACTTGTGCACTTTAGCTGCCCATTTATTTTCATCCATGTTCCTCAGCCTTTCTTCAAAACTAATTTTGCCCTGTGCTTCTCTGCCTTCAAAAGAGGCCCAACCCATGTCACCCTGCACTGCCTGATTTGTGGTTTTACCGTGGGCTCCCAAAGCCAACCGGCCTACCGATTTTTGGTCAACTACCAACCACAACAAGATATCCGATTTTAAGCATAGAATGGCATTTGCGAACGTTAGCGCAGGCACCATTACTCCTTTCCAGATTCCACGCACCACCTCATACTTATTTTGGCCCCACAGTGTCTGTGTTTCATTATTGCCGCATTCCGTTTCCCCTTTATTTTCAGATTATCTTGGTGGTGGCTTGAGTAATTCTTTCTTTCGTTTATGTTTACGCCGAGGTACTTTGGGGTAAGGCCCAATAAAACGCACCGAGTGTCTCAGTGCGCTCGCTTGCCCGCGAGTTCATAACTCGAAGAATCCTCATCAGCATTCACTTGGAGATTTGGCCACCCCAAAATCGCAAGTTGGCCCACACCCCAAATTTCAAGTTGACCCACCCCTAAATTGAAGTTGGCCTACCCAAATGTTAGTTGGCCCATACCCAAATTTTGGTTTGGTCTACCCCACCACAAATCTTCAAGTAGGCCCATCCCAAATTTAAGTTCACCCGCTCCAAAATTTAGGTTGGCCACACCCCCAAATTTAAGTTTACTCACCCCCACATTTATGCTGCCCACCCCTAAATTTCAGTTGCCCACCCCCTAATTTCAAGTGGGCCCCCACAAATTTCAAATTCGGTGACCCCTGATACAAGTTGGCCCACCCTCGAATTTTAGTAGGTTGACCCCTGCTTTAAGCTTCCTCGTGCATTTTCTATGGAGCCCTATCCCTATGGATACTCTTTTTCATTTTATTTTTTGGTTTAGATTCTTATCGCTTATAAAGCTATCAATCATCTACATTTATACTATTATAACGATTAAATGCCTTAACTTCGCAAATTAAGCATTAATTGGAAAATACAAGGCATTACACTTTTCGGTTCACGGAGCTGGGTACTTCCAAAAGAGTGATCACACATTAAAAACTTGTCGTCTGATGGTTTCCTTGCACTCCACTGCCAGATATACAACCGTCAGCTCAAAAGCAACAAATACTATGCGCAGAAGCAAGTGAAACTAGACACATAGCAACCTTTGGTGACGCATCTGTTTGTAAAGCCTCAATGTCATTATCAATAAAAGCACTAGTATATCTCGCACGCGTTAAAACGAAGCACTTTTAAAGTTTAGTAAGGCCTCAAAAGTATCTGCTTGTGCTTTATGTTGTTGTTTGTGCTTCCTAGCAGTGTACACGTGTCTTATGACGTTTTGAGTGGTATAAGTGGAGCTGCGGAAATTGGAAATAAATCTGTTTTAAGTTAGTGCTGAGTGCTGTCTCGCGTGTCTTCTATGTCCGTGTTACTGTACCTGCACTACAAGTTAGACGGTGCTTAGCACGCATTCATAACCATTTCTAGGTGCCCCACAGCCACTGACATCAAACGGCATAATCACTCACTCACCACGATCCCCTCTTGCTTTCTGTCTTTTTCTTTCTGTAATTATTATTACCACAGACAGGTGGCAGTTAAATTGCCATTGGCTTTATTTATTTCCTTTTTTATTACATTTTTCTTTCCAGTTTTCTAAGCAGCTGGGGTTCATCTTTTGTTTGTGCGAGAATGTCCACGCTTTGGCGGCCCATGTTCCTAGGCTGGCGTCATCTATTTAAAAACGAGAGGGACACACACGACGCTTCCTCGCAACATTTTTCTGTCATAGTCCTGACCATAAAATATATTTATCTGCTTTATTCGTTTTTTTTTTCGCATGAGCTCAAAATATTACGCACGGAGGACTCCACCTATTGGCCCTCGGACCGAACTTCACAGTTCATTCACAGCCATCTATGTGAGCAAAATAATAAAGTATATATATAAATGAATATGCTGCAGGTTTCAACGCTTCCGAATTTCGCCTTCAACGTAATACTAGAGTATACTAGAGATGCACGAACTCATAAACAATCAATTAAAATTTGGAGGATGCTTAAGCTTCGCCTTTAAGAGTGGAACGCGATAGCATTCAAAGACCCCTGGCTGCTTCTCAGGGTTCCCGGCAACTTAAGCTTTTTTGTCCAACTTAGCCTGTGCGCGTGAGTGCCGAGGAGGCGAGCGCCATCTGGATGGTGTTTTTGCAAGAAAGCAACCGCGGTGCGCCGCTGTATGAATTGTAAAAATGCTGGAAAAGGGGATTGTGCTTGAGTTTCGGCGTAAGATAATTATGTTTTCTCGTATATTCAAACTACAATCCAACGCTATCACGTCTGTAGGTTGTGGTTAAGCCGTGATTTATGATTTTTTGACGGATTTTAATTCGAAAATTCACTTTTGTTCCCTAACGCCTTGCGCCATGCGGTAGGCCTGCACGGTCGGGGTGTTTCGGGATGAATATTTCCGCTAACGACGCCGGTGTGCCTGCGCCTATGCCGACGCCGACACCAGCGCCGGTTTTTCTGCGACACGGGGCCCCAAACGCTATTGCGATAAAACGGATTTCTGCAGTTGCTACACCAGTCTGAATTAAGTAATGTTTGATGAGCTGAACAGACGTGGTCAATAGCTCAGGAGGACAAAACACACATAGCCCACATATTCAACTGGTTTATTTGGAGACCCTGTAATGAAATAACGACAGGCTTCCAAAAAACAAGTTGAATGTGTGCGATATGTACGTGCGTTCTTCTATTATATTATCTATAGTTTCCTATCTCTTAACTCCCCCTCTCCCGTTTCCCAGTGTAGGGTAGCAAATTGATGTTTCCTTCTGCTTAATCTCGCTGGCATTTCCCCTTTCTTCAGTCTTTTTTCTGTCTCTCCACACCTGTTAAGTACCTAAAATGTTCTTTACGTTTAACCAACTCAACAAATTATAGCTGTCGGCAGCCGTCAAGTCTACTCCTTCACTCGTCTCCATTGTCAGCGTGAAGAGCCACGTCAAGTTCAGCGCTAAAGTGCGAACCACTCTCGAAGCCGCGTAGGCTATCGCATTATGCTAGCACGGCCCTCGAGCCTTCGCAAAGGCTGACCCACTTTCGTCTTTGTGGCCCGCCTTTCGGTCAGTTTCGCCTGAGGTTCCAGGCATGGTCCGGAGCACTTGTTCATTGATCGCTTTCCGCGAGGCTCCTTGCGTCCACTCAACACGGTGGCTCCCTTCGGGCGATCCGGCCGAAGGAGCACCGAGGCATGGAGCGCAATGCTCATCTTGCCTTAGGGTTAGCTGGTGAGAGCAGCTCGAACTGCGTGTAAAGAAGCCACTCTGCGGACAGCTGCTGGTCCGCAGAGCGTAGTGGTGCGACTGCATCCGCCTCCAAGATGAAGAGCTCGCGACAAAAGTCGTTAGCAAGGACAGTTATTTATACGATTATTATTTTGGCCCCTCTCCCACTCTCACCATGCTCTTAGTGACTTTTTCTCCATTTTGTTCATGGGGAATTCGGGCCCCAGCGTAGGTCCCACCTCATCCCTAATGGTGCAGTTGCTTGAAAAAGTTTTCATTTTCGAAAGAATTTCCACACTTATACTATCTCCTCCGCTTCTCCAGCATCGAAGATTGCTCTTTGCAAAGAACGACGGTATTTTTTTTTCTATTCATAGAAACCCTCGTTTGGTCTATCGCGTGCTAGTCGACGTTCTGCATGACCTACTTTTCTCATTTAAGAGTGGGCAGATTTCGCAGTACAAGTCAGACAGTAAAGAAGTATAAAGAACGTTCGACAGAGCACTTGTACACCACTCGATGTGTTTCAGCGTGAGTCTCCAGCCGACCGAAATTGCGCAGTGAGTGTTTTACATTCATCGCTTTGATGACTTCTTGCTCAATTTTATTGCTGCGTTTTGTCAGTTACGTGGTTTCTTCCTGTTGTCTAGTTCTTTTCATATTAACCTCTCTCTCTCTCTCTCTCTATATATATATATATATATATATATATATATATATATATATACACATGTGTGCATCAGCTTGCGTCTGTATGTGGGTGTGTTGCCTGTAATGTGTCATATTAATGATCTATTAATGGGACACCAGAGGAAAACGGTAATTTGCACTCACTAGACTAAAAGATACGGCTTTCGTAATAACTAATTCGACAGTCGTGTTGACAACAGAGCTTGTGTAAGCGAGAAAATAACTAAAATGAAAATTGGAGTGGCAGCACCTATTGTCCACTATGGTGCCTCTCATGCGGCATCAGCACTGGCTGACTCACACAGAGCGGCATAGAAGGCGGTAACATATAGATTACGTCAACTGGTTCGTTCTGGCGCAGTCGGTTAAAATTTAGGAGCAGCACCGGGACCTTAGCGGACATTTTATACGCAACAAAGCGATATATTGGCACACAGAAAACGTTTATAGACTACGAACCAAAAAAGAAATGTCGCTGTTTCAGCCTGAAAGGCGAAGCATCAATTGCGATAGCAAATTAGTAGAGAGCTATGCGGAGTAGGGATAGTAGTTTTATCGGCTGCATAAACTTGGACACATTCGCTTACTAACTGAATCAACAAGCGTGGTGTCAGCGCGCACAAGCAAACATGAACAGATCACACTGAATGACCGCAGACAACGACTGTCAAAACGCTGGCAGCAAGCGCAGCCCCCGCAGTGGGCAAAGGTTCATGCGGTCCATCGCTTCAACGGAAACTGAGCGGCGAATGCACAGCGCATACAAAAGTCAGACCCGTGTGGAATAAGAGACGGTGCGGGCGACTGCCACAAGCGGGCAAAGTACAAGCCATGTTGTTGGATGAGTAGAAGCTGCCCCCCCTCCCTCCCGCGCTGCCTTCCCGCTTTCTTGCTTTCGCGTTGGAGATTGAGTGGCCAGTTGCCCTTGCGCCTGGTTGCAAGACATGCATTTGGTGCCTTAGCACAGCGTCGACCCGCCTCCCTCCCTCCCATACCCCCACCGCGTTTCGCGCGACAGTCGCGTTTGCTTTCCACCGTGCGTTTGCTCTCCGTGATATCGCGAGTCCCCCGCGCGCTTTCACTCGCGCATGCGGTGCGCGGCGACGATGTTATCGCCCTTGGACTTTATACGGAACCTGACGGCGACGACGACGGCGACGCCGACGGCAGAAATCCGGTTGAAGTGTCCATATAATTGCTATCGCAATAATAATTTTTCTTTAGTTTACCTTTAAGCAAGTGAAGGTTTCTCTGCCACCAAGGGTAGTTCTTCATGGTGAGGGACTATATTTTTTTTATTGCTGCTTTTTTTTCTCACGTTCCTGGTAACACCTTTCTTCAACCATCACGACAATTTGTCAAAACTCGCCAAGCTTTATTTCCCCTCTTCTCTTCTCCGGCCGCCGTTCTTGCATCGTAAAGAAAAAAATTTAAAGCAAGAAATGAAATTTACTAAGGCAATCGACAGTGAGATGACGCTGAGTGACAGTAAGGCAATCTGACAGTGAGATCAGACAGTGAGATCTGACAGTGAGATCTGACAGTGAGATATGACAGTGAGATCACACAGTGAGATTCACACGAAGGCATTTCCACATCAATTCACACTTTATCGCACATACACTTTCTCCCTTGCTTCCGATTTTGTTGCCGCGCCAATTCTAGTCAACACATATTCAGGCTTACCAATATTTTATCAGGCCTACTAACTAAACAGAATGTTGTGCCCTGCCAAGATACAGATACAAGATACATACAATAATGAGTATACCAGTCAGGCTATTTGTGGAATATGAATTTCTTACCGCGTAAATTAGTGCACAAAACCAGCATATATTTTTTTCAGCCCAATTTCGGTTTTCAATTAGTTTACTTGGTGTCTTCTTTCCAGCCGTGGCGCCCGCATTTCGATGGGGACGAAATGCAAACGCGCTGGCAAAGTTAAATTTAGGTGTACGTTAAAGAATCCCAGGTGGTCAAAGTTAATCCGCAGTCTTCGCGTGTAGATCTTCATAAGCCACAGTGCAGTTTCGGGATATTCAGCGGCACAAGTTTTTATTGTTACTACGTTGCTGTTGCGTTTGATTTTTGTCTTATTGTTTCCATTTTTCGGAGATGTTCCTTTCATTGGCTATTCTGCTCCTAATCATACAGGTCTCCCTTTTGCGTGCTGCATCCTAATTATACAAGTCCTGCGTTTTTTTTTATCGAGTACATTTGCCGCAAGGCATCAATATCAAAAGAAAGATAAATAAAAAATTCCAACTCAGCATCGTGCAGGAACTGCTGCAGTGCCTTTGCAAACTTCTCCATCACCCAATGGTCATAGTCTGATCGCTCGCGTTCTCGGACACAATCAAAGTAGGTGTATAGCATTTGACGTTGCCACAGGAGCCGAGTACTTGGGGCATGTTCCTTGGTCGTTTTTTCGTGATCCCCAGACACAGGTGACCGATGGTCGAAGGTCCACTCCAAACCGAAGGCCCCGAAGAGTTACTTCAGGTGCTGTCGATACCCTAGTTCCCCACTTACGCGTAGTCGTTCTGACACAGGCGTGGCAGAACGCAGGATGAAAGCCGCAGAATGAAGGCTTCCCTGTCTCATGAGATCATTGCACTACAATCAACTCAAACCCAAGAAGCGCGCCACTCCAACACATTTCACGCTTTCTTCGAACTCCCAGCCCATATCTAAAGCGATGCAACTGCAAATGAAAGATTGAAATGAAAATTCTTGGGCCCTGGCACCATCCGTCGCTGGCGCATAAAGATATTCGCGGGATACTGCATGCAGTTTTTGAAGTGCAGCGACCTCAGTCAGTGGTTATACTGCTGCTGTGTACCTTGTTGTGCGCCTGCAGCACTTACCCTCTCAGTCCTTTGCTCTTGCTACTTTTATTGCTTTCTTACCCCCCTGCGTAGGGTTGCAAACCAGACGCAAGTCTGGTTGACCTCCCTACCAGACTCCTTGGGCTCCCTGTGTCTAAAAGCACATATATTTTCCCTTTTTTGTTCCTTCACATTTGGCACAGGAGCGCAATTGAAATCGGCCCATGAGTTGTGCTGCTGCCTGACAACGGATACACGCTGAAAATCGAAGAGGATTAAACTGAGCTAGTCGATTTATGGCTAACCTGAGTTTTTTGGATAAATTGAAGACGCTGTTGCAGGGGCACCGCTGCACTTCACATCGCTGTGCTTGCTGCTTCTTTCATGATGCGGGTGCAAATAAATATAGAATATAGCGTTTTCCAAAAGAGTACTGCTTCGTCGCTTCAGGCACTGGCATCGTATGTTGAAATAAATATGGCGATGGGTTCGTGTTTGCAGTCAATCTAAGGTATCCGCAAGTGGGCAAGTTGGCGCAGGCGTGATATTTTCCACGGCCAAAGAAACTAATAAAATTTGGCAGTGTTGCCCAAAGGGCGATGCATTGACAGTGATAGCAACGCTCAGCGTTGCGCTTCAACTCCACGGGCGGTGTTCTAAAAATACGCACGTGCGACATGCTGATAGAGAAGCAGCACAACAGAGAATTATTGCTGAGCCAAAGGAACAGTGCCCTGGCCACGACTAGGCGTCTCACAACGCTGGCATGATGAATAGTGCCACCAATGGTGCTGCAGGCGTCGCATCTCGATGGTGCAAGATGGTGGGTGGTAACAATGATGTCCGGAATGGACCTTGAGCGCCCGTGTAATTACTATCGCAATAAAATCTGGTTCGTCCAAGCTGTCATCCGTCACGTGCTTGTATACGTGGAATTAAAAGCTGGAATATCGTGCGTCTGTGCGCGGTAGCATCTGCTATTGACCGGTGCCAAATACTATGAAGAATGACCCTGTACCTTGTTTCACGCGCGAAATTTTTGCCTACTCCGTTGCTGCTCAGGCAAACCCTGTGGCAACGGCAAACAAAAGCAAGCCCACCAAACGCATCGTAACGCAAACTCCTAGTCGAGTATACGTTTCCCCACTATCTAACCTAATTTACTCACTATAGTCCTACCTTAGGACAAGCCCCCTTTGTCCTGCTTCGTGTTCTGGAAAATCTCATCACCTAATGTATTACATTTTTATGCGTGGCATGCGTATTCTATTGCGATATCAATTACATGGACGCTCCAAGGTCATTTTATTGCGATAGCAATTATATGGACACTTGAACCGGATTTCTGCCGTCGGCGTCGTCGTCGCCGTCGTCGTCGCCGTCGCCGTCGCCGTGAGGTTCCCTATAGATAAAATCTTCGCCGCGCGCCGTATGCCCGAGAGGAAGCGTGCGGAGTCGCGCGCTATCACGGAGAGCGAACGCACTCAATCTCCCACGCGCAAGCAAGGAAGCAGGAAGCCAGCGCCGGAGGGAGCAAAGGGGGGGGGGGGGGGGCGCACTTCTCTGCCAACAACCGCGCTCGTCGCTCGCTCGCACCGTCTCTTATCTCCACACGGCTCTGACCTTTAAGTGCATTCGCCGCTCAGTTTCCGTTGAAGCGATAGACCGCACGTACCTTCGCCCGCTGCGGCGTATGCTTGCTGCCAGCGTTTTGACAGCCGTTGTCTGCTGTCATTCAGTGTGATCTCTTCGTGTTTGTGCGCGCTCACATCACGCTTGTTCATTCAGTTCGTAATAGTCGGGCCACATTTTCCAACGCACGCTACACACGCAATGCTGCCCGGATCGGCAGTGCAGCGCTACAGGTGTGTCCCTTCGCACGCGCTGCCCACGGGAAGCGCTTCTCATGAACACCACCGTTTCACACGCGCCTTCTCGTGGTCATCGAGTCTCTCTTCATGTCGGTCTACTTACGCCGCAGCACACCTGCTTACTTAATCAGCTCATGTTTACTACAATTCATATTGCTACCAAAGCCGCTCACCTTACTTCGTATGACATTGCTGTGTTGCTATCGCATTCATTGCTTCGCCCTTAGGGCGAAACTGTGACATTTTTTTTTGCCATCGCGGTCGCCGTGAGGTTTCGTATAAAGTGCAACGGCAATAAAATCATCCCAGCGCGCCGTACGCTGTGTGTGCGAGTGAATGCGATCGAGGGTCAGCCGGCAAACGTAGCTTAATTTCGCGCACACGAAAGAGGAAGGCGGCCGGAAGCACGCGGTCTTCGTTCACGCTCGAGGCACGGGGAGGAGGCGACGGAGAAGTTTGGGGGGGGGGGGGGGGGGAGTGCGTTCTGCTCCATCGGCTGCTGCTCATGGAGCTGCTGCGCTGGCGCTGTATCTTGAAAGCGATCTGTGGAGCGGCCGAAGTGTGCGCCCGCGGAGGCCTCATCTTCAAAGCGATCTGTGCAGTGCAGACAAAGTGCATGCGACGAGTGCCGGTAGTTTCGTATGCGCTGTGCTTTCGACGTTTAGTTCGCGTTGAAGCGAGAGGCCAGCGCGAAGGTCAATTTGCTCGCTGCCTCTGGCGCGCTTTCTCACTCCAGCGTTTTGAAGACTTGCCGCAGTCATCGAGCGAGATGTGCTCAGGTTTACCTGTGCTGGGCGTGACACCGTGCTTGCTTATTTAATTAGTAAGCGAATATTTACAACTTCATACGGCCAGATAAAACTATTATCCTTACTTCGTATAGCTGTCTACTAATTTGCTATCGCAATCGATGCTTCACCTTTCGGGCGGAACTGCAACTTTTTTTGACCTAGCTGACGTGTCAAAAATTGCTCGACCTTTGCGACAATTGACATACCATCCATAAAAAAACTTAGTGCCCTTCCATGCCGTGAAAACGGACGAACAGCGAAGGCATTATGCGTTCTCCTAAAATGCCAAAATTATATATATGTATGACTATAAATATATGCAAATAAAGCTTCTAGACAGACACCCTAATTCACCTTAATCCTTTTTCATCCACCTTAATCAACCTTAATTCACCTTAATCAACCCTAATCCTTCTTAATACACCATAATACACCTCAGTCAACTTTAATCAACCTTAATCCACCCTAATCTACCTTAATCGACCTTAATCCACCTTAATCCAACCTTAACCCACCCTTGTCCTCCTTAATACACCTTAATCCTCCTTCATCCACCTTAGGCGACCTTATTTCACCTTAATGCATCCTAATCCCCCTTATCAACCCTAATCCTTCTTAATCCAGCTGATCCACCTTAAACCTCTCTTTCCACCTTAATTTGTGGATTGGTGGGTAGACTACCTCCGCCGGGGGTCGGCCCGGTATTGCACTATCTTCGGGATTGGCCCACTGTTTTCTACGCGACTTTTTTCTACCCACCCTGTCGACGCACGCACTTTTGGTCAGACCCTAGCCATATACAGATTCGCTGTAAAAATAACACGGATAGATCTCTCAATAAATAATTTTAAAAATTCCCGGTCAGCCAATAACAAGACTTGTTATAGAAGACGCTCAGCATATGAAATACATCAATGCCTGATATACGCATTTCAGAGGTTATTTGGCGTCGCACTATACCGAAAGTAAAGAGCTTTTCTTTCACCCTTAGACTTTAACTGCCGAATCGACAATTTATCGGGTCCTCTTGTAATCAGAGCTGCAATGGAAAAACAAAAGGCGCAGTATGAGGACGCACAAATTGTCGGGTACATGTCACTGAAGCTCATGGTTTATGAAATCAGTGTCGCGAAGAACTTTGCTTTCTTCACAAAGGACAAAGAAATAATAATGCAAAGCACTTGTGCAAGAGCGTTTCGGATCGCTCACAAATCCGATGCAAGTGCCAGAATTTGTGCTCAGGCGCATATGCCTGAAAACTTCAGGCGCATGTCTTATGAAGAAGGAGATGCAATTTGATGCGTCTTACGAGAGTTCGAGTCTGTGTTTTCTTTCACTTACTTTCACTAACGTCTTGAAACATGGTAGCAGTAGCACGCTAAACGAGAAGTGATTATCTGTTGGTGCATCAGGCTAGACGAGTTAACTGATCAGGACCCGTAGTGTGTCTTCATTTGCATACAGAAATGGTTAACTTAGTCGTAGTTCATAATCGCGATACCCTGCAGGGACCATTATAAGAAAAAAATACGATATGTCAGCAAGTTTATGTAATGCTATTCTCTTCCGTAGGCGCTCAAGCCGTCAAACTTTCGATCTCGAAGAAGGAGACTAGTGGCTAAATCCTCGCTTAACGGAAATAAATTTTCGGAGCATACATATATGCGTTTCTCAGCTGCTGCATATATGTATCAGCCGAGAAACTCAGCTTCAATTTTTTTGTTAATGGACTTCACACAAAACTTTATTAAACTGGGAACCATCCTTAGGAACAGGTATATTTAAATATGGTACAATTTAGAGGTGGCTTATTGCTAGGCTTCACGTCTAACTGTGGTGTATGCGAGTCCATACCTGTATTATTAACACAAGCTTCGCATAGCATGCGAAATTCCGAAGTCGAAAAGAAACAACATGCACTCAGTTTGATCACATTTGATCCCACTCAACTTTATCAACGAAACATGGTCTCAAGCGGAAAATTCCTTACTAATTTTTTTTGTTGTTTTAGGTAGGCAGTAACAACAGTGAGTGAGTGAGTGAGTGAAATAACTTTATTGAGGTCCAGAGAAGACGCAGGGGACACCCCGCGCCACCCGGCTAGTCCCACGTAGGGACCGGCAAGTAACAACAGTGTATACAACAGTGTATAAAGAACAGAAGATATCAGTTCTGAACTTATACCTGGACACATATACCATCCGCAAGCACAATTAAGTGACATCAATATGACCTTGAGATAGGTAAAAACTGTGTCAAGGGCCAAAGCAGATGACTGGACAAAAAATCTATGGATCCAACCAACCTCGCACAAGTATGCGTTGTGATAAAGTTCATAAGGCTTATCTTTACACAGGTCCTGAAACGCGCTATGCAAGCTGCACTACTTCTGCGGTATTCTTGGCAATAGTGGGACGTGCTAATTTCTGAACATGTGGAGCAATTGCTGGTCTCGATCGGCTGGCTGAACCCGCCTGTAGCTGCAGCGCACCACCACCGCCCCAAACACCACCACCTAATTGTGAATGCAGAAATGGGGAAGGAAAATATGTTACGAACTGTTTTGAGAACCACTGAGAGTTTTTATTTTTAGTAATAAAGTTGATGGCTTTGGTTATTCAAATAGCTAGGTGGATTCGTATAATTGACTTTGTTTTCAAAACCAGTCTGCATTTCGAAATGTCGGACATAACAATGGCTGTCGACAACTTTCATACTGTGGAACAGTGGCCCTTCTGTTGTTCTATTTATGTATTTGGCATAGCTTTTTTTACCTTTTGACAGTGAGTTACCCCGGCCAGATGACGTATTATTAAAGTCTGCTCACGCGTGCAGCGTGGAGGACTAAGCAGTGCCTAAAGGTACAGCGAACGATCGTCTATTACACCTGACATATTACACGCCGAATAAATTCATCAAATCACAATTTCATTAAAGCTCTCAAGTATAATAAGTACTGGAAAACTTGCTCTGCGCGAGAATTGGACCCATCGCCACTACAGCGTCAAACAAGGGAGCGAATGTTTCATTGCCAGAGTGTGCGTGGCGAAATAATGGGTCTGATATGCACCGCTGCTCATTGCTTGCTGTTACCATTTGATTGAATGAGTAGATGAATTACAGACCCTATGGAACAGCTGAGAGGACAGAGGTTTTTTTTTGATTTGTTAGGTGGTTCAGGTTCAAAGCGCTCAATGGGGCTGTGTCAGCGCTGGCACGACATCTAACGACGACAAGGTGCATTAGCCTTGGGAAGTTCAACAAGAGAGCGTATAGGTGTCGGGTCAGGTCAGCTCTTATGAAATTAGCCCAAATATTCGTAATTTCTCTTAATAATTTACAGATGAATTTAAATCAGAACGGCCTAAGTACACTCAAAAGACAGCAGACGTTATGTATTTGGAATTTTTTTTCCAATGCTTGCACTAATACTGCACTAAATGCATCACAGCATTCACATTTTGTTTTACTTTCCGAGCGATATTTTTAGCTTGATGAAGGAGCTGACAGAACCAATTATACATAATGGCTCCCAAAGGTGTAATCAACATCATAAATTCTCGAAATCTGCACGCCACTTGCCCATACCTGCATGTTGCTGTGCGCTTTCAAACGCTGTTAGCGCGAATAAAGTGACGCGGATGACGAGTTGAAACAACCAGATAGGGCACTGAGTTATGAGTAATTGTTTTGTTACGACAAACGTTTCTAGGCCCTTTATTTTTTTGACTGGTGCATATGCTGTCCTGGCAGACGATGAAAAAGTGCTTCGAACTTACACAGTCCGAGACAGTCCCTGGCGTCCGTTCTAGAGCACCTTGAGAAAAGAGCGTTGTCAGTTGAAATTATTCTCACATGTCGTTGACACACGACATCGCAGCTGAAGGCGACGAAGGGACTACTTAGGTTTTTAAAAGAACCGGGCTCGGACAAGAGGCGTTGACAGTGATGTCACGTACGACGCAAGAGTGACGGACTGTGACTGACGATTTGTGTGCGGTGCTATGTGATCTCTCTCTCTCTCTCTTCCCCTCTCTCTCTCTCCCTCTCTCTCTCATATATATATATACATCCTCCTCATCTTTCGTTCCCCCTCATTCCGCTCCCATGTGTAGGGTAGCAAACCGTTTGTGCTAAACTGGTTAACATCGCTGCCTTTCCTTCTCCACTATTTCCTTCCTTCCTTCGAGCTTACACGGTAACTACAAAGAAACGGGCATAGCGAGCTTGAACTTTTCACGGATGTTGGCTAGAGTTACTACGTAATAATTGGTTAATAAATGGTCTAGAGTTACAGCGTAATTACCCCATCTTTGAGTTGGGATAGTCGCAACCATTACAGCTTGTTTGTAAACGTAGCCGGGTGTTATTTAGCATATAAGCCCGTAGTGTATTCACGACAACTATATGTATGTTCATGCAAAAATGCTCGTGTACCATGCAATTAATTTGGGTGCAAGTTGCCTAAAGGTCCCCACATGGTAAAAGAATATTTCGGAGCATCGGCTATGGCCTGCCTCATAATGAAAATGGGATTCTTCACGCTTAAAATCCCGTAAATAATTCCTGACGCTGCACCGAGCTTCATGACGCAAGGGTGATGGCTGCCTATTCCCATTTATGCTGCACACAACTCAAAACGCAAAAGAAACGCCAATCCGCTTCTTCTCATACCTTTTCGAATGCCAGCTACAGTAGGGCCATCTGCGAAGTGCTATCGTGAAAACTATCGATCTTGATATTACGTGGTCCGATCTTTGATCGAGAGGTGGCGCACCTACCCCAATGTTTTGAATCTGCCTAAACACTACAGGCTCCAGCTGTATTTTTTTTTTCTTAAATCAGTGGGATAGTTCATGTTGCCTTGAAGCCCAACACGCGGCCCTGCCAAAGATTCTACATTCTCGTAAAGAAGCATACTGTAAGGACACGCTAATGGAAGATCTCATTCCTCTAAGCGCTGCCAAATCTCGGAGGTTAGGCAGCTGGCGTTTTTGTTCAGGAATTGAGCGCTAGATGGAACCACTCACCAGAAAACCTTCCGTGTGTTGCTGCGCCAAAAATGCTCAAAACTGCGGAGGACATCATCGTCAAAGTTGTGTTTTCTCATCACTGCATTAACTGCAGGTGATGCAGTCGACTGATTAAACTTTTGATGCCGGCAGTGTAAGTTTGCGCTTCATTAGTCCTAATAAGTAAATGCAATTATCTCCCTATTGCCCCATTTCTCTTTTTTTGTTTTAGTTGGTTTATTTTTATAAGTTACTCCAGCGATTACAAGGTATCGAGCAGTGTCCACAATTTGGTCATGGCCTTGGCTGGCCCTGTGATTTTGCTTTAACACGCCACAGTTCTTAAGTGCACGAACAGAAATGCTTGATAAGCGTTCCTTTGAGCTATTATAAAAGTTTTCAATAAATTGTCCATTGCGTTGATAATAACATTGTCTTCATCATAAAAGACCAGAACATATCAAGCAAGACTGTTACACCAATTTATTTTGTAAAACACGTACAACAGTAGCGTACATCACATTTTTTCGCAATGCTCTTAAAGAGTTGTGGTTCTATAACACTAATTAAAGGAATAAACTAGAAACTATTTTCCAAACAACAATAAAAACGCTGATTACGTTAAATAATGGCATTTAACCGTTACAAGCCCCTCAGCCTCATGAAGACCTTAGCTTCATTGCCAACATGTTTATTGTGAATTAGTGCGTTAATTCGAACTGAATTTGTTTCAATCTATGCCTGGATCCACGTGCCTTGGTATGAAATTATTCTGTGTTTTCTTATGTGCCCGGACCTAAGTGTAGTTATGGGACTGGACTTTCTGTTTCGGTGTTCTTTTCTTGTGTCGTTCTTTTTCCAGTTTATGTGACATGACTTCAGGACTGAGCGTTTGGCTTATTTATATCAGTTACCTAGGTTTGGGTGTGATTTTGTGTGGTTTGTTCATCTTCGTGGCCTCATTACTTACATTTCTGCGGGAAAAGGAGTAGTGGTGCCACACAAAAGTGCCAACATATCATAAACAGCATATACTTAACAAAGTTTTACACTAAAGAAACTTTCATTCCTTGCGACGAGTGCATGTCGCTGAAATAATTATTCGGCATATATAATGTTTTTTTGAAACTACTTTTTCTATGCTATCGATAGCTCATATACAAGGAGGCGAATGAAACAGACAAATATTCCAAAATCCTTGCATGGCTCTAGAAGGGTTAGGATATGCAATTTGGATAGACTTGATAGGATTAACTATATTATAGTGTTACACTCCAGTGGAAGCTCACTTTTCTGAGTCAACCTTTGATACAGGCGCCTTTTCCATTGAAGGTATACACAACGCTGAAACGCGAACAAAAAAAAACATTTCACATTCCGTGTACAAAAATGAACTCTCGCTTTAGATAGTACACAACTCTTTGTCGCTAGAAACACATACTGAGGCAATAAAGTCCCACGGGAGTCGTCGAGTGAGGGCCCTTTTACGGGTTTACTCAGTCAAAAGACAGAGGTAATATTTTTGTGGCAAAAAACAAGTGCTATGTATGCAAATGATAAAAAATAATTCTCTTGGGAAAATAAAACCCGAGGACAAGGATGGCATGCATGATTGGGTTGCAATGAAAGAAAAACAGAAGCCTGTGTCAACGTAGTCCCATTTCCCGGTGGCACCGGTTTTAGTGCTGTCGTTTCTGGGCATCCGACGCAAATACCAGCTGATGGGCACTGACTTAGGCGTAGTCAATAACATTTCTGCGCCGCGCCATTGGCCACGGACATAGTGTGAGGACAGAGCACTGAAAACTAGAAAGAACCTGCCGGCAATTGGTAGGCGACGTAATGTAAACATGTCCGGACAATGTCATTCCAGAGGCTATAGCACATTCTCTTGAGTTCCCTTATGCTGCGTGTAGGACAGTTGCTTTCATAGCAAGACTACTTCACACACTCCGGGAGAGTGTTGATTGAATTTTCTCGTAGCGAACTGCATTTGCTGTCGCGCGTGTCTCTGTGCTCTGAAGTGGAACTCCAAAGTACAATAGTGACCAATCTGTGAGAAAATAAACTTGTCATGCACTTACAAGTACGCAATAAAGCCCGGTAGAACTACAACGCTCCTTCTGTGACTGGTCTTTTTTTTTTTCTTTGCATTCAGGCCAAGTTCTTGACACCTAATACAGTTTGGCGAGCCAGAACCATACAAGTCTTCTTTATCTTATTCTGCGTAGAAAGACATGAGGACATCATTCAGGCCACACCGACCATGATTTCTTTCCACTTAGCTAAAATAAAGAACATTAAAGCGGCAACAGTTGGAATGAGGCTTCAGTGGTTATTGATTCGGCGAAGTTTCAATATTTTCCCCGAAATTCCTAGTGTTTCCTTTAATATTATTCCGCTATTTTCTTACATTTGACCTCATTGTCCTTATTTCATTGCCGTGGGCATTGTTTGCTCACAACTTCTTACAGCGAAGCTGTCTATGGCTAGGGTTCTATGTATTTTTAGTGAGCGTCAACAGATCTGCGTGTGCAAAGACTCAGCTACCAAATTTGATGCAGAATCGATTCTTAGGTATTCTTATGTATTCTTAGTAGATTAGTTATCACTAGGAGCCATTTTCAAAGTAAGTAGACTCTCAGGTAGATAACAAGGGTTTCTCAAACATTTGCTGCTGTGCGACCCGCGTCGGCCATGTGTACCCTCGCACCGCCTTCCCTTTGTCGTCGTTCCAAGCGCTTGCGTGCCTAGTTTCCTTCCGCCCACCCTGCGTGGCGGTCCCGTCACGCGTGTCTAATTTCCTCCATGCGCTCCGAGGTGGCGGTAGTCTTCCACGCGAATGTATGGTGCCGATCTTTCTTCGGGATGGCCGCCGTCGCCATTCAAAAGAAATCAAATGTGCTCGTACCTTTGATCTAAATTCTGTATCACCTATATGTCGTGTGCTAAACTGCTTCGCTGGTAATCCACCTTCACAGCAGTGGAATCGGGCCTGATATTTTTTTCTGATCCTGCTTTTTTCATGGCACATTGATAAGCCATTCTTAAAATAAAACTGCACGTGCGACTAAAACGCGTCCAGATATGTCATGCCTGATAGTATTGGATTCTCAGAGCGACTCCTTTCAGCCAATAAGCGTTAGCGTAAGTCGCATTTTGAACCATCCTGGGAAGGCTGGGATGACAAATTGAAGCGACCATAGATAGGCGAACAAACGTCAGCGTAAGACGCCTGGAAACATTCTGTCAGCTCCAAATAGTGGCAGAAATTCTTGCTGAGAGAATCATTGATGATAGCGCATTGAAATCTAAAGTAAGTCTTGAGCACCTTAGATATCGCAATTTTTTTCTTGAATTTCTCCTTGACGGTTCTTATATTCTTAATCTAAGAAAAGCGTGCCTAATTCAGATGTGTTTAATTCAACTAACCTGTGCAGATGCATTGCTTCCTCCCAGGAAGTGTTATTACCTGTCACAAGAGGCCCAGCTGTAGCACTTCTCTTTTATTGAGTGCACGTGTGGAGTTTCTTGTTCTTCAAACGACCGCGTTCAATAAATTAATATGCTTCGTTGCTGTATTGGCACAGTATCTCTGGTGGCGCTCACCATGTCTCTGCGGCTACAGTGGCGTACACTCCCATAAAAGCAACACGCTCCGCTTACTGCAAGCGTATTTGTGTTTGCAGTTTTCGTAGAGTAGCCTTTGAAACTTTGCAGCCATATCTCGCGTGTCTTGCTTGCCTTCGCGTTTTTTTTTCTTGTTTTTTTTCTAAATCAAAGCCTTATTTCTTTATTTGGCTTTCGTGTGAGTCGTCGGCTTCAAGGCGGCCCATCTAGTACCAGTGAGCCTACCTATTTTCGGCGTAATAAAACCATAAATCACGACATAAAACATGCATACATGCAATGTCGGCTCATAGGTATCTGTAAAGCGCACAGATCTCTTACCGGAACAGTGCATGATGTTCAGCGCATTCTTTGTATTTTCACATTCTTATCTTTAGGCTAACCTACTTTTGACCCATAGTATGTAGGCCACAGCGTATCTGCCCATTCTTGGCCAATCCTTCAGGAAAGATATATAATACTTAAAGTGCTTACATATGTGTCGTACTTCTCTGAGTCTGCGTTGCTTATCACTAGTCTTCCGTCGACAAGTATCATACATCACATTTGTCCTCGTGACTTGACTGCGTCAGCGTCTGACCCTCATCAATAGTGGTGAGAAACCAAACAAAATATTTTTGGCCGAAAGTACACTACGGTAGTGCTTGTTGCTATAGCGAGATCAAGCCCATTTTTTAGAAATATTCGTAAATAATCGAGCCCTATTTCTGGTGCACTTGGCGTGAAATGGTCCATTGTAGATCCACCTAATTTGACGTTTGCATTTCGGCACAGCTTGTGGAAGGTTTAGTGCGTAAACATAAGCATTGCATGAGATTGCTCTTTGCATAGAATCAAAAAGCACCCACAATTGTACGCACCACATTTAAGTTGTATAAAATGTAATTGCCAACTCACCTGAAGCTTTGGTTCGCATAGATGCCAACCTGTGCGTTGGGTCTGCAGAACCTTTTTTTTTATCTTCCTAAATAGGCTAATTTTCCAAATTCTTGCATTCACGACTCTTTTCCTATAGACGGCGTGAACTTGTTTTCGTTCAAATGCACAACGTTCGTCATCAGCTAGACAAGCAATGTAAAAACTATCTTCACCTTTATCGCAGTGCTCAGAGTATGGCTTCTACCATTGTTCTATAGAGCAAACAGTGGTGCTAACTGACTGCGATTGCATTTAGTCATCTTTTGCGGAATAGATTTGAGAAAACTGTCAATTTCCTCAAATTAAATTTATAATGCTATTCTTTTTTTTATTTCAAACAGCATGGTTAATCAAGCGGGGCTCTTGGATAAAACTTTCCGCTTCTTTGGACCTATATCCGCTTCCAATACCCACGTATGAGCTTGTTTCGTAACAGCCATTCACTTGTTGGCCCGAATTCATCTGGCTACTCTGCACGCTCTATATTTGCTTGCTTTTCTAAATAAAGCACGTTGTAGTTCAGTTTTTCGTTAACAAGCCACTAGTGTTCGAAGTGCAGCTATCTAACAATGTTTATTCTGTGTGTCTTACTAATATAACCTTTCTTAACCCCCACGTTCTGAATAGCTTTCGCATTGGTGCGTTTGCGAGTTACCAAGCTTAAAAAAACTTCAGCTGTACACACCAGGGTGCATACTATATACATAAGTATCATAACCAATTTTTAAATATCTTTGTGCGCTTTCTGTGTGCGTCCATTTCGCACTTTCTAGCCAGAGTAAATATTCGTTATTTGGTAAAATATTTAAATCCATCAGTTTGACACTATTGATTTTTTATCCATTTTCAAAATTTACGCATCCCTACGCGCTTCCGAAAATACAAACGGAAACAAAATTCACATAAAAATGTTGTTGTCGCTGTTTGAGTTTTCTTTTATGTAAATGAATACACACTTCAACCTGCAAAAGAAATAAACTTCATTTAACCAGATTTTACTTTAGTTGGTCATCTGAAACCAGTGTACTTGGAAGCGGTAGCACGAATTTTAAGAGCCGCCATGACTCCAGGTCAAGGCAGTGCAGTCACCGAAGTATTTTATATGGAGCGACGGGTTTCAAGACGTGGCAAGTCGTAAATCAGCGCCTGCACAAAGGGTCTTGTAGCTTCGCGCAAAGGATACATACTGCATGCCCAAGGCGAGGTGGCCATGATATATAATCATAATGAGAAAGAAAGTACGACAAACAGCTCCCAGCTGTTGGATAACGAAATTGGACGCGCTCAAGCAACATGAAGCACTTCATTTATCAAGTGAGGAGGGTGTTTTCCAGAAAGGCTCAGCTATCACGATGACAGCGACCAGAAAACACAAACACAAAGGATATGAACGATCGGAGGAGACGACGCAGGTGGTGGTAAAAATGGCCAGCAGAGACCACATGTATTCAGCATGCAGCATACACCATTCCGAAAAATCAGAAACCTAGCACATAAGCAACCTAGATTGACAAATACAGGCTTCATTTTCGTTGTCGTACTGAAATGTATCAATTCCTAAAATAATTTAACATCGGAGAATGCGCGTTTTCTCCAAGTAGCCGGTTTTATACTGCACCTATTTTTTGTTGGCTGTTTCTCTTCGCGACTACGAAGAAACATTGCAGACCCATTTTAAAGGGCGCTCAAGGTACGTCAAAGGCACACCAAAGGAACCATATATAGACACGCAGGAGCATGAAGTCGAGCTGATTAGTGCTTCAAGGTGTCAAGAGTCACTGCTACCGTGAACTGTAATTTATACGCGAGAAATAGAGCTAGCCTAAAATAGGATTGGCGACGCTACTATGAAAGTACAACAGAAGCTCCGATGGCATAAATTTGAGTCATTTACATATCAAAATAAATCAATAAACTACCGGGTAATATTTTACACAAAAATACACCATTACGGCTATTTTAATTGGCTTGTTTAGCAGACTAACTTAATAATACTATGCATTCATGCCATTCTTTAGTCACTTTTTCCCGGAGTGGGGTGTGTGGAGTCTTCTCTTTGCTTATTTCGTAATGAAAGCAGGAAGCAGCACCTGGTGCAGCATGACATCTGACATTGCCGATGCAGCATATCTGCGCAAGCTAGCGCGTTTGTCGCGGGCGATTTCAGCTGCGAGAAATTTGCGCCATCTATATACAGCTGTGATTTACTGTGCAACCTATGCACTAATCGCATGGCACAATATAAAGATTGTTTGATTACCACCTTGGAAATAACACAATCTACAATAATTGAATGTTTCACTTTAGTATTCCTCTATACGATGAATCGAGGCAAGTAACATTCGTTGTAAGGGCAATGGTTTTCATCACCCCAGCGCTGTGCTTTTGTCTCGGCACACTCTGAGTACAACCAGGGGCGCTTGAATGCAACTGTGAAGTCGGCGACAAGGTAATAGTGCAGTGGCATACACATCACTGTCCAACTCGAAGAGAGTTTGTATCGATGCGCCAGCCAATTACGTTCGCTCAACTCTGTGACGTCACAGCGAAGATTAACAGCTTTCAATATTGGCGTATCCGAGGAACTATATTTCGGAGTTCGAAGGCACGGAGGTCATGCGCTGTTCGGTCTTGTAGGTGAAGCTTGTGATGAATTCTTAGCGTGTAAGCGAGTGTTGGTCATATAAATTGTGCCATGGCCATGACACGATGCTGCCAAGTGGTTGTCTCTTCAGCGCGACGCTGTCGCTGACACCTCAGCGCTATCCGGGAAATATGTTGCTCTAAAGGTGGTGGTCCCACTGCGGCGGCACTTTTGGCCGTTTTCAGTACTTTTGGAGCAACCGTGGCGGCGGTTCTTCTAGTTAGGATATAAACTTGCCCTATATACTATAAAAAAGCTTTATTCTTGTAGATTCCAACTATAAATAATATATCATCATCATCATCATCATCAGCCTGTATTTTATGTCCACTGCAGGACGAAGGCCTCTCCCTGCGATCTCCAATTACCCTGTCTTGCGCTAGCGTATTCCAACTTGCGCCTGCAAATTTCCTAACTTCATCATCCCATCTGGTTTTCTGCCGACCTCGACTGCGCTTCCCTTCTCTTGGTATCCATTCTGTAACCCTAATGGTCCACCGGTTATCCATCCTACGCATTACATGGCCTGCCCAGCTCCATTTCTTCCGCTTAATGTCAACTAGAATATCGGCTATCCCCGTTTGTTCTCTGATCCACACCGCTCTCTTCCTGTCTCTTAACGTTAGTCATAAGATTTTTCGTTCCATCGCTCTTTGTGCGGTCCTTAACTTGTTCTCGAGCTTCTTTGTTAACCTCCAAGTTTCTGCCCCATAAGTTAGCACCGGTAGAATGCAATGATTGTACACTTTTCTTTTCAACGACAGTGGTAAGCTCCCAGTCACTGTCGTTGAAAAGAAAAGTGTACAATAATACATATACAATATAGTACAAATAATATATACAAATACATACAAAAATATAATACAAATACAAAATAGTACAAATAATATATAGAAATTCATTAATGTGATTTAGAAATAAATGTTCAAGAACAAGCATGAAATACCTGGTTTTTGCGAACTGTGTCGCAGTTGTGACCACATTTAGAAGAAACTACCGCATTTGCTGCATTGCGGCTTGCTCTGTAGCTTTAGGACATATTTATCTATTTCCTAGACGCAGCAAAATAATGTTGAATTTTTACTTTTTGGATAATTTGCTTTTGAAAATTGCCAAATGTCGGAAACTTATGTTGTAAACAGCCCGGCAACTGCACGCTCAAGGAAGCTAAATTGTGGATATAGATACAAGGAATTTCCATTTAGAACCAAAATTTTCATTAATTTACCTTTATTAATTTTCGTAATAATGCGACCGAAATTAAGCAAAATTTAGAATTATGGTTCTACTTTTGCCCATTCTTGCGGGAAGGTACTAAAGCAACGAAGCTGTGGCTTAAAACTAATAAAGGTACATGAATGAAATTTTGCGTCCTAAATTAAAATTCTTTGAACTCTAATTTATACAAAATTTAGCTTTCATGAGCATGTAGTTGCCGGGCTGTTTACAACAGAAGTTTGCGATATTTGGCAATATTCAAAGGCAAATTATCTAAAAAGTAAAATTTCAACATTATTTTGCTGCGTCTAGGAAATAGATAAATATGTCCTAAAGCTACAGATCAAGCCGCAATGCAGCAAATGCGGTAGTTTCTTCTAAATATGGTCACAACTGCGACACAGTTCGCAAAAGCCAGGTATTTCATGCTTGTTCTTGAATATTTATTTCTAAATAACATTAATCAATTTCTATATATTATATATAGTTGGAATCTACAAGAATTAAGCTTTTTTATAGTATATAGGGAAAGCTTATATCCTAAGTAAAAGAGCCGCCATGGTTGCTCTAAAAGTACTGAAAACGGAGGGCTCGTGCCACCGGAGTGGGACCGCCACCTTAAGCATATCTTTTCGAAAATCACGCTTCCTTCATAACTGCGAAAATTCATTGACATTTACCCATATTCTAGGCTATGTTGTCCTTCGCACGCTGCGAAATTTTGAGCGCCAGCTTGAAAACAGTAACTCCGTCAAATAAGTGGGACCGCTTGGTCACACTACTGAAGGCCGTAGAGTAATGAAGCATTTCTTGGTGTTGTCACGAGTGCGGTACGTTGAAATGCGCGTCAGTAACAATTGACAGTCTTTCCAGAATGCTTGAGAACAGCAGTACGCCCCTTGCAAATGCAAATGAATCAGCACATTGGAAAGCATGAGAATTTGGCAACTATGGGATGTCATTATCGTGATTACGCATCCCTGCTTCCTTCCCTCATCATCTTTCATCACACTTGCCTGCCTTTTTTAAATTTACTGTTGGTGTTGTTGATTCGAAAGGCTAACCACAACCGCGACAAAAAAAGTTGCAGTAAATTGGAGTACGCATCGTTTTCTTCATGCGCTTAATTACGTCGTTTTTTTTCCTCTGTTTAGCATGAATATATAGCTCCCTGAAACGACCAGCTGATCACTCAGTTGAACATTACCAGCGGGTTTGCAAATAACCGGTGTCGGATAGGCTGTTGACTACATTTTCTGCGGACGAGCGATTGCATCAATGACGCCTGTTTTGAAGTAGTATATGGTTACGTAGCGCCCAACAGGATACAAGCACTCAATCCTTAGCGTAATAAATTATTTATTTGAAACTTTGTAGTAGCGATTATCATACAGACCGACCTACATGAATCCTTAAATACAGCATTTATTAAGAAGTAGCTTTTGCTGTGAAAATCTGAAACGGAGGCGTCACACCTCAATCATCCAGCAAAAAAAGTTTAAGCAACCATTAAAGCTACCAACACACGTCAACCACATGAAGCTTATTTTAAAAATATACTTTTATAGAGACACTCAAGGTACTTTCTCACGCCAAGGAACAGAACAAATGTGAGGCGATGACGTCACGAAAAGAAGCATATTAGCGAAGTTTTTCAATAGAATCCGCGCGTTTCAGTCGGTAATGAAACTGAGCTCTCTGGGGGATAATATCTTCATGAATAGCGAAATTTCTGTATATTCGTATAGCAAAAAAAAAAGCGATTCCCCAAGTTTTGGGGTGATACAAATGCATGGTCATGGAATGCTAATTCTTTGTTCTGCCACAAGATCTTTCTATGAAGAAGGAAATCAAGTTTGACGAGTTTTTTTTTATTTAATGGGAATGCCTTCGTCATTAGGCTGAAAATATGAAATTCAATCAGTGAGTTTGTAAATAGTTCATTGCTGAAGTTAACAAACGGAATTTATAGCCGGATATTGATCACCACTTGGAAGGCTGGATTACATAACTAAAACTATGGTAGAGCATACCACCTACCACCACGTACCACCTTTAATAAAGGATCTGCTGTGGGGCGAATGCAGTTAAAGTGTGAAGTATTTCCTCAAACAGCGTTTTTCGTGCTTATGAGATGCACTAATAGCAAAAAAAAAAAGAGTACCAGCATGGGACGGCAAATAAACGTAGCTAGAACTCTCTTGTCACACACTTTCGCCCAAAATGCAAAACACGCTTTAATTCAGTCCCTCATATTTCATCTAGGGATATGAAAGCCATTTCTCATGTCTCCCGCCCTGCCTTCTCCTTACATAAATTCTGGTCCTCGCGATATTTATTTTCGTACGCTATAGAGAGTAGTGTTGTAAAAAATTAATGTTGCACATCATAGCATTCTTGTGGATTTTTCGTTATGGTCCCACGTAGACGATATATTCCGCATGGCAAGTTAATTTTTCTTGTACAGGACGAAGGCAACACATCGCGGAAAACTATTTCAGCTGTCCCCTAACACAAACATAAAAGTGCACGCAAGTGGTTTCAAGTTTCATATATTAGGCATCTGTCTTGAAAGAGAAGCTCGGAGATATAGGAGGGCATTCCAACTGAAGAATATGAAACAAATATGATATTCACTTCTCAGTATATTCGGGCTATTTGTATAAAAACAGTTGCTTGCAGCAAAGTCCTAACCGCACGCATAACGAGAAGTTCAGAATGGTGCGAAATATAAGAGATTTTAAAAATGCTTTCTATTATAGCGCATGAATTAAATTTTGGGATTTTACGTGCCAGAACCCCAATATGTTTATGAGGCACGCTGTAATGGCGCACCCCAGATTAATTTTGATCACCCGGATTTCTTTATCGGGCTTCCAATGCACGGTACATGGACGTTGTTCTTTTCACCCCTATCAATATGCTACCTCCGCGGCCGGGATTTAATCCCGTGACCTCGTGTTTAGCATGCAGCGCGAAGCCATAGACACTAAGCCACCACGGTGGGTTATTACCGCGCAAAAAAAAAATGTGTCAGCGTGCCATCGGTATCGTTAACTGAGGCGGATATTTCTTTCGTGCTGATTGCACCATTGAGTATTTGTAACCATTTCGAGTGGCTTTTTTTAGCATCAGTGACTTTCAAAGTGTTTTCATTTTGATTTTACATTTCTCTTCCTTCCCCATCTGTGCTTTCACCACTCTTTGTAAACATGTGGCATGCTACAAAATAAATAAGTTGAAGTTTACGCACCATTCGCTGGTTTCCACTCTTGCTGTCCTGTGTTTCTGATCACGGTTTCGTACATCATCATCAGCCGGCACTCATGTCAACTGCAGGACGAAGGCGTCTCCCTGCGATCTCCAATTACCTCTGTCATGCGCTAGCTGATTCCAACTTGGGCCTGCAAATTTCCTAACTTCATCACCCCACATAGTTTTCTGCTGTCCTCGACTGCGCTTCCCTTCTCTTGGCACCCATTCTGTAACTCTAATGGTTTACCGGTTACCTATCCTACGTTTCGTACATAGTGCACAATAAAAAATTTGTGTATCACTCCCAACTTTTTCCTTTCACCACCCTCTTGAAATATGACGACGCTACTTACCACGCACGTCTGCTAATAATAACCTATTCCTGCGTTGCAAGAGTCCTATACGTATACACCTGTGTTCACCAAAGAACATGTAACATCATTGGAACGCGCTTTACAGAGATGAAGTAGTTGTAGTTGAGCGCGAACTTCTCTTGGAAAAGTTCCAAGGAACGTTAAAAAATGAGATTAAATTGCGTCGACTGGCCATGTCGTTATTAACACGATTGCATTCGTGAAACCTGGAGACTAGCCTGAGTATGTGAGCTTCGTCTAGGCAGACAGCAAAATGAAAACATTTTGCACATACTGCGCCTATATCATTACGACATCAGTTTCGCTCGTGTTTTGCGTAACCTGTAGCCTTTCATCGCCTGGAAAACTAGCGAATTACAGAGGTTGAAAGACTCTGTTACAGCTTTTCTTGAATGGGTGAACAGGACGCGTTCGCAGCCATGTTGTTGTATCAGAAAATATGATGACATAAAATGATGTTTTTCGCTAGACTATGTTTCTATTCCAAACAACAACTGACTCATACGTACAGCACGGTCCACGGATAGAGAGAACAGCTGGTTCCAGCTCGCTTTTGAGACACAGGCCTCGGCAATAACTTTTTACCGCTTAGGCTTAGGCCTAACGCGCAAGAAGTTTTGTTTTTCTACGAAGTTGATGATGACACGTTCCAGCAAAGTTGTTTCGGGTACAATATAAGTGTCGCCTTTGAAAATGGGCCGCATAATCCATCTGATTCATCTAACAATACATTTATTTGCAATTTATTTAGTACCCCCGTTCAACGCCTCTTTGGTGTGTGGTAGTGCACGAAGACAAAGCTTAGTGAATTGTGCGCGTGTGAACGTGAACATGGTGAGCGCAAGACGACGACGACGACAAAGAACGTCAAGCACGAGTCACCGCGGCACAAGAAAAACAAACAAACCAAGCGCCATCCAATTGGAAAGGACCACGGCGCTCACGGGGACCAATGACCGATGCCCACGGAGCCCGAAGATAACCAATCCAAAAGTAACACACGTACCAGAGGGAAGAAGAACGAGGCATGCTGGCAGACTGAAGGGAGAGTTCCAGAAGCGGCACCAGGAGAAGGTCGGCCACCGGATCGGGGGTTGAAGATGGCCGTCGGGTTCCGGACCCGAGCCACCAGGACTTCACCCGGCCGGGGCCTCCTGCCAACCCCTCCCTGGGCGTCGCTACTCCATCCGTTAGGGAACTGCTGCCCGAGGCCGGCGAGCGTCTGCGCCCGTGGTCAGAACGAGTGCTGTCGGGCTACGGGCCCGAGTTCCATGACTAGCTGCCCAGCCAGAACGCCGCCGCCGTCTGCTCGTGTCGCCAAGCTAGCCGTCTGCCTTCCTGGGCATCGCCACTCCACTCGGTCACAGACAGCTACTTGAGGCCGGCGAGCTCCATCGTCTGTAGGCAGCGGTCGAGCTGTCGGGCTACGGGCCCGAGTTTGCGCCCAGCTGTCTGGCGAGAACGCCGCCTCGCTCTTCACGTGCCACCAGCTGCCCGTGTCCCTTCCGCGAGCCGGAGCCGATGCGATCGGGCGCTCTACCCAGTCGTCGACCAGCCCATCATCCAGTTGGTGAGACGAACGCCCTTCTTTCGTCGCCTTACCACCACCCTTCCACATCGAACTGTTACGCGCGCCGTCACCTATGACTAGCCCTAGCTCTGTGTGTTGTCTAACTTGGATTTTACTTGTGCCTTCCTTTCTATTCATTTCCTCTGTTCTTCAATTCATTTCTCCTACTTGCCTTCATAACGTGTGTATTAAATGTATCGTTCTGCTCTTTGAAACCAACGGCTTCGTCCTTTGATTCGGTCCTCTGAGGCTCTGCCTCAGAGACCTGCTTTGAAACAAGAACCTGTACATCACAGCCTCCAGGAGTACAGCAACCAAGATTCGCTGCTGCTGGAGTGAGTGGAGATCACATCGAACTGGAAGAAGACTGCCTCAATTTTCTATTGAGTGCGCATTCAAATATAATGTTCACTTCCCCGTCCTGCTTTCGAGCGTGGCATATGTATGTTTTGAAGCATCGCTCATTACACTACCTTGAGTCCTTATTGCAGCATATATGTGAAACAACTTCTCTGCGATGTCATTTGACGAAAACGCGAGGGACTGAACATCGTTCGGTCGTTTCTATAGGCGGTAATGAAGCTCTTTAGGGTGCCCCACTCCAATGCCAGAAACCTATGAAAGTGTCCTTTTCAACATGTATATATTCAAACTTCGCTTGAAGTTTACGGTGATGAGGTCATTCGTGTGCGTTGGAGCTCCTGTTTCTTTTCCTTCTTGTTGCCTTGGACATTATGAAGAAATCGGTGTGTATTAGGCCCAGTAAGAGCGCAAGAAAAGTCTTTGTAAGAAATGCGCTCGCCACTCCTTAATTACACACTCGCTCATAACCGAGAATGAGTGCAAAAAAAAAGTTGCAGTTTCGCCCGAAAGGCGAAGCATCAATTGCGATAGCAAATTAGTAGAGAGCAATACGGAATAAGTATAGTAGTTTTATCGGCTGCATCAACTTGGACACATTCGCTTACTAACTGAATGATTAGGACGGCGACCACTATAGCGCGCGCACAATCGCGTGCTATAGTGGTATAGTGCTATAAGTGCTATTAGTGCTATAAATGTGTGTGTGTGTGTGTGTGTGAGAGAGAGTGTGAGAGTGTGTGTGTGTGTGAGAGTGTGTGAGAGTGTGTGTGTGTGAGAGAGTGTGTGAGAGTGTGTGAGAGTGTGTGTGTGTGTGTGTGCGTGCGTGTGTGTGTGTGTGCGTGCGTGTGTGTGTGCGTGTGCGTGTGCGTGTGTCGCCGAACCACAGGTCGCTTCACGCTCAGGCGCCTCATGAAAAAGTATGCTGTGCCAGGAATCTTCGTCGAACAAGAATGGAGACCATCATGTGCAGTGCCTCGGAGAAATGCATGCAGCAGTGTGACAATACCTGCTTTCCTGTTTTTTTACACATGCCATATCCACTGAATAATCGCTATTAAATACTTAGTCGAAAAGTTCGAGTGTTATAATTACTGTGCACAAATTACTATACTGGTAATAAAAGCACTTCTAGTGCTTGTCTAGTGGCTGCGGCAGTGCTACAGTTGACCTGCCGAGGGGGCCGCGCCCCTCCTTAAAAAATGGAGTGGGTGCCACCCCCCCCCCCCCCCGACCTTAAGCACTGCACATAATTACGTTCCTACATTACGCCGCGTGGCCACACAGGCAAATATATGTTTTCTGAGTCTAACAGAGTTTCCGTTGATCAGTCTTCTGAAGTGTGGTTGAGTCTTGTTCGATTCACAGATTTTACCGATTTGACCGTCTCCCCGCTTACCACCTATCATCAACTATAAAGCAGCGAGAAAGAAAGAAAAGAAAGAAAAATCTCAAGGATTCCACGCACTGTGCGATTCAATGTAAGGGAAGCTTTCTGTGCTGTTTGTTTTGATTGGTGATAATTAGTGGGGATGTTGACGGCGAATGTTTAAGTTCTGTAGCGTTTAGTGCAGTACGAAACTGGTGAGCGTATGTTAAACGTTACTTTGCGCCACCACTGCTGTTTGGCTGAGCAGTACACAGAACACACAGACGTATTTGCTTGAGACGTTGTTGCGCGCCATTGTCATTACTTCACACGGCACCTCGCATCATGACAGAAATGTTAAACTTTAACTTAATTATGTGGCTGTACGTGCCAAAACTACAATCGGATTGTCATGCATGCCATAGTAGCGGAACCCGGGAACTCGACAAACGCCATAGTCACAAAGCTACCGCGGCGGGCACAGAAGTGTTTTTTTTTTTTTTTTTTGACGGTGGGCCGCTTCCGTATATAATGTCACCTAGACGCTATGGTGTTTTACTGTGACTTTGCGTCTATACGCTCTGCGTCAGTTTTCCGCTTGACAAAGTTCCCCGGCGTTTATTTTTCAGAAAGAGCAGAAACTTACCGTACCATATCTTGAACTTACTTTTATCCTGTCTATCCCCAATCACTCTCGTGTCCAGTAAGAGCGTTTCCTCACCTTATCATGTTGCCTTTCCTCTTTCCCACCCTCCCCCTGTGTATGGGAACTGCGAGCGAAGAGTGGCGAGGCTGTTGTTCACTCGTTTTGTGACTGCGTCGGTTCTGCCCATTCTCTGCCTCCTCACCCTACCTCCTCTCTACCATTGAATCTACCCCACCCCCCCCCTCTGGACTGTTTCACGTTAGTAAAATGGTAAGCACTGCAGTTTCTGCCATGCTTTCGCTCTGGTTCACATCCGTCAAGAAGCTGGTGTGGCGGCACCCAGGGAGCTGCAGAGGGCATTGTGACACATGCGATGGAAAGGTACAAACAAGCTTCTCGCGTCGCATTTTCTGTCTGTCAAGCACCTGCATTGTTTTTGTATGCTCTGAACCACCTCCCGATGCGACGGGCAAGACAGCGACAGCAGCAGCAGCAGTGGAAAAGTTGAAGAAAGGGGCAAAGAAAGGTTCGCTTTAAAAAAGGAAATAAATTCTGCACCACTGGCCGAGCTAGAAATCGAACATGAAAAGAGAATTTTGATACGGACGTTCTATTCATTATAGGTCATATGTTCACATCAGCGCCAACATATACTAAAGCGACGAACCACTGCTTGCAACTGCGCAGAGAGTACCTGGAGCAAAAAAAAAATTATGCAGATCCCGCGGACTGTGTTAATCGATGTTAAAGAAACATTTTGCAGGTAGCTGGCTATCTTGCATTGTTTGCTGTTCTGCAAAGCATTTGTTGTGTTTCTGAAGCAACATTTTTCTGTAAGCTGACCAGTTGTGTGGAGGACACGGGCGTTTGTGTTACAACAGCAGCAAGAAGACGTTGGTGATGATGGATTATATGACGGCAACAGCCTTAGGCCGTGCAACGCGTGTTGACGACGTGTCAATTGTTAGGTTCCACATAGTTGTAAGTATGCGTAAGCGAGAGAAACCCGGATCGTTACGTAATCTGGGACTACGTCTTACACAATCGTATCTATCTACGTCTATGTATTGTGAACTACATTAAAATGACGGTGGAATTCGTACTCCGGCGAAGAAACGTAGAAACCTGTTCTACCTGGACCAATCGGTCTTATAGTGTGGCCTAATGCTAAAACAAAAAGTACGAGTGTGGCCTAATGGTTAAAGCTTCGACCTACTGTGCTAGGATACATAGTTTCTATCCTACTACCGAACACCTTTATTTTTTAGGAGGCCCGAAATGACGCTAGACAGGAACCTACGCACCTATTTACTGTAAAAACACTTCGAATGAGCCAAATAATACCTCGCTATAAAAAGAATACATAGGGGTATATTGAGAATGAGTTAAATACATTGACACGTCGACTGGGCGGATAGCTATGGCACAATAATGTTTGTGGAAAGGTACACCATTACAATCATTGCATTTCTTATGTATCCTATGACACAATAATAGTTAATAAATATAAACTATGCACATGTGAGCAGCCGGTGTTCGCAATAAGCTCACGGGGCTGCTTTGCGCCGACGTATATTAGCGGACATTTAAACAATAAGTTTTCAACGGAATGAATGGAACTTCAGCAAAAAGACAGGTATTATTGAAACCATTGTCGAAGGTCCTCCACTAGGCTGAATGAAGCCATTCAAAATGCACAGCGGCATTCATCGATAATGGCAGCTGAAACCTTATTCTTGAGACTCTAACTATGCAAGTCACTTATTTTTCTATTATGAGTGCACATATTTGCAAGAACAAATTGTGCACTCCTTTGAGTACGGATACGTGCTTTGAGAACGGTTCAGCATGCATAACTTGAACGGTTTCGGCGACGCGTGTTAAAAACAGGAATAAATACGCTTGCGAAACAGTTGTGTTTCACGGCGTGAATTAAAATGCTATTCACTGAGCTTTCTTATATTAAAAACATATGGCTGACACAACCTACACAAGGACATAAATGTGGTAGCAGATAACCCTTATGTGATAGCCCTGTCAACCAAAGGATACACAAAGCCTTCATCTAAAAGTACCCAATATTTCGTGAAGGACTTGCTGCCACTACTCATACTTTGACACATTTACAACAAAACCACAGTATGAGTGACGTTTTTTTTTTTTTGTCTCTATTACAAGCATTGCAATGTTTTCACCTTTTCTGTGCTTATTTTTTATAGTGCCTTCCTGCTCGTTTTTTAATCAACTTCTTGTTTCAGAATATCGTGATGTTTTCAACGTAAAATGCTTCTTTGCCACCTCGCCCATGATTTCAGTCGCGTGATCTAAAATCCAGTTAAAACTATCGGGGCATTAATTGCAATGCAAACGAAAATAAATAGTTATGTTAAAAAACTGCGCTCACCGGCGTCACTCGAAAACAAACGTGCGCCACAAAAGCGCTGAATTCAGCGTTACGTTGGCGACAGCTGAGGGTTAACACTCCGATGTCACCAATGTTGCGCGCTTGGAAATTTATGCAGTCGACTTTGGGGTGATTTATTCTTTCGCAATTATTCCTTCATTTGCCATTACCGCTTTTTCTCCCTCTCCGAATCGTTAGTGATTGGCCCGTTATGAAATTCAATTCACTTTTCATAAACACCTTCGTGTATGCATCCAATTGTGCTAGGTACCTGTGCCACTACCCAGCACCTGTTTGGGAAAAGTGGCGCGGTCAACAAGATTAGTCTGTGTCGAGATATTGGATCGCGAGGATTAGTGTCACCGCGGCTAAAACGTCGCGTACGCTGGAAATGAGATCTCTTACAAACAAGCCTATTAGGTCTCTCTTGATTCACTCAATTTAGTGCCCGTGTACATGCAGGTTAATAGGAAGAGGAACGCCGATCCCTTCGTCAGCCACGATTGATAGGTGCAATTAGAGAACTGAGCAAAAAACGGGATCAGTTCAAGCGCTGAAAGTGTTCTGATAGGCGACGCTTCAGCTATTATTTTCATAGAAATATGTCAGTTGCCAGCGATAAAATTACAATTATGTACTTTGTGCTAGACATACTAATATGTATAATAAAAGAACAACGCACTTCGGTTGACGCGTGATCACTATCTTGTTTTCTGCCGGAAATGGCCTGCCGAGTGCTCTCATAATTCTTCTGTTCTGCCCATTCCTTTGCTAAGTTTGCTAATTCCGCCTTTATTTCTTTTTGTTTGATGCAATAACATCAAATTTAATGCAAAATAATATTGCAGAGCCAAAAAACAAAAATAATTAACTTTATGAGTAATTTCGAATAACAGCCGAGGAACAACTGTACCATTGCAAACACTAAGGAAATAAAAAGACAAAAGTCCCCAGAAGAGTATAGTAGTTTCTTGCAGAGTGTGGTTTAAAAATAAAGCAGCACGACACCGCTAAAGTATGATATGTTTTACTGTAAGTGCAGAGCATTGCAAAATGCATGTTGAAGTCGAGGTGTATGCAACAGGCACACTTGAAACAACGCTAAATGCACAGCACACAAAACCTTTTCTCGCATTATACAAAAATTCATGACAAAATGGCTATTTGTGGCATATCTTCCCATGAACTACCTGGAAAATAAAAATGAATGCATGGTGCAACCTAATCTACCTGTATACCTGCATGGCAACTAAGCTAAACTTTATGAATACTGTATATTCTTAAAACGACAGGCAGTTTAAAAACATTTTCTTTTTGAGGTATTGACCATTGCAATTTTTTTTTCTCCGAAACAAACTTCAGAAAATGTACGATAAAATAGCATGGCTATTCTCGACCCGCACTTTCATAATGTATACGCCATTTGCAATTTCACCCAGCTGCCTCATCTAGCCACTATAGCAATCGTAGCACACAGACAGATGGAAGCTTTCGCTAAAGGACGGCCGGCCCCCTGTTAGGCACGAGCAACCACGTCCCCAGTACGAAACCAATGGCTGCCCACGCACACTAGCAGGTTGTACTGGCCAGATTGCCAACACTCGGGCAACATAGCCCAATGAACAATACTTCGTCATATGCGGATAAGAAAACTCATAGAAATAAAGCCTTCATGGTTTCGTTCTTTTCAACTTACGCTGAATAAATTCATTCGTTCTTTTAGCAATAGAAGTAATGATCAAGTTTGTTGCCACAGATGACAAGGCCTTCTAACACTAATGACTCGAAATTTACGGAACAAATAAGGTCCTTAGTACCAACAGCTAATCAGCAAGAGGCCTTGTCATGGGCCTTGTGATCGTCCATATTGTTTTATAAGTCATCCATACGGCGTCAAATCATCTGACTACCGTCGTCGTATTTGCACTATTGAAAAGTGATTTGATGTCAAATATAGTGTAAAATGTGCTCTGTTACGTGCTTTTGACATATTGGTATTGTAAATTGTACTTCTTTTGTTCTAGTGGTAAATATTTTGAATATTTATTAATAATGTACCTCCCGGGTTTCGCAAGCAAGTGGGGCTACAAAAGATACAAGCTGGCCTGTCTTCCATCAGTATTCTTCAAATATATATTCTTTATATGATAATTAAACTTCTTTTGTCTGTTTACGGTTGAGATCTTTACACTTGTCAAGAAGTTGAATAAGGGTCATACTCTTCTCTCACGGCGCGCAGTACCAACTGCTCGTGTGGTTCCTTTTAGGAGGTCTACCTGACGATATTATTGTGAAATTGGCTTCAGTATTGGGGGCGAGCTCCACCACTGGAAAAGCTGGCGCCACCATCGGCATGACGTGGTATGAGGGATCACGTGGACACAGCGGCCGCATCGTCTGCTTCGGAAGCGCCGAAGCGAGCTGAACATGAAAGTTTAAAGTCCGAACTGCGCTCCGGTTTTGATTAAGTGGGGATGTTTTCCCGCCTCGGGTGTCTGCTTGACAACAGTTGAAAGTACTATCATAGGTAGTGGCTGCTTTTGAAGGCGTCGGACAGGGTAGGCTATTTCTCGGTGCCGCAGTGCCGAATGCGTCCGCAACGGAGCCCGTTGTCAGCCTTGACAGGTACTCGCAGGCCAAGAAGCAGCGTGTAGCTTGGATTGCGAAACTTGTAACCGGCAAGCAGCCATCTCCTACAACTCGTGTGTGTAGCAAGCACTTCCGCGAGGGTGATTTCTGCTGCGGGATGTTCGGTGAGTAGCAGAAAGCGCGCACTGCAAAGCTCGCCCGCGCGCACTGCCCGGTTAATGTCATGAAGATTTGGTCTATGAACTTGTTGATGCTAGATACTGGAAAGTTCACCAGAATGGAAAGGGAACGGTAAGAAGCACATTCAAAAAAGGCATGGCATATGCTCATGTTTGTGTTAGCACCAAACAATGAATGCACTGGATTAACAAAAAGAAGCAGCGGGAAATACCTAGCGAAGACGACCGATAAACATACAGTATATACGACGCAATTTGAGAAACAACGATATTGAAACGTTCAAGAATTTAAAAGAAAAAAATGATTGAAACGTCGCGATGGCACATCACGAGTCGCCGTATAGCGTCGAAGTCCGTAATTATAACGAAATCATTTTTGAACAACTTTTATAGCGTCCACGCAACGATGGTTGCTTGCGTGCTGTGAAATGTTCATATGCTGCGGCCTCGAAGCGAAAGCGAAACATTGTGCGCGGACATGCATGCAGACGTGTAGTCGGTCGCAGCGAACCCATGCGATCATTGCATTGAAGCTTCATTCTGTTATGCTTCATTTGGTTATACAGACAGCACAACATAAGAACAAATTTCACATAGTCTGCTCTCAGCGATTGCCTATACCTTTCACGCAAGAAGCTGATTCGGCGGACTTATCGCGTCGACCATGCGCAATGGCCGTTCACTGTACGTATTCGCCAAAGAGCTAGCGCCTGTAAACTATTCTGTGCTTTCTGTTTGCCAAAGGTTATTTTTTACAGTAAGAAACTTCCCTCGCTTGGAGAGTACTTACAGAAATGACCAGGAGGGCTCCAGCGTGGTGTTTTTATTGAGCGCCGACAGCCAAACCTTCGAAGAGCGCGCCGCGTTATCCCTCATACTACCCAAGCGAGGCGCTTCCGACAGATGGCGACTCCGTAACTCCTCGCCCCCAATAAATAGAGTAATTCAAAAAGAAATCTTTACCAACCTTGAGCAAATACTACAATGAGAGGATAGAAATTAGTTTTATATCATTACCCAAAGAAGTTATAAAATATGCACCTCCGCCAAGCCTCTTCTTATGACTACTAATTTGTGAGATCGATAGGCATGTCTTCAAGTTAGCAGACTTCCAATTAAAATAAGAAAGACAGGTCACAAGTTTCAATTCAGTGAAGGACACAAACAAGAGTTACATTGAACATGGTTTGGTCTACTTCAAATATACCTGTGCGCTAGTTTCGTCCGTATCTTTCACTGAGTTTGAACGGTTTATTATGTCCTGCCAGCAAGGTATAATTGTACGTTAGTCAAAGGAGTCAGTATTTTACAGCTTGAATTAACCGCAATACTTTTATAAATGTACTGGTAAAGAACAAATTAAAAATGGGCTTACACAAACGTATTGTTTATGGTGCCAACAAATAATTTCCTGTATTTAAGATATATAAAGGAATTCTTTATACCCAACGCACGTGTTGATACCTATGCGAAGAGAAGCTTTTGTTAAGTGCTCAATTAAATGCTATAATACTAAATGAGATGCATATGCTGCCCCATTCTATTGAGAGGTCTTGTCTTGTCTTGTTTCCTAAACTTTGGCGCATACCCACTACGGGGGATTGGCCAAGAAGCAGGTGGTTTCAACTATGTTTATTTCTCGAATTTTAGTGTGCTACTAAAGATGTATCTTCTTCGTCCTTTCTGGGGTTTTACGTGTCAAAAGCAGTCCTGATTATGAGGCACGCCGTAGTGGAGGGCTTCGGATTAATTTTGACTACGTGGGGTTCTTTAACGTGCACTACAACGCAAGCACACGGGCGTTTTTGCATTTCGCCTCCATCTAAATGCGGCCGCCGCGGCCGGGATTCGATCCCACGACCTCGTGCTAAGCAGCGCAACGCCTTAGCTAACTGAGCCACCGTGGCGGGTACTACTAAAGTTGTAGGACGAACACTAAATGTAGAGTTTTATTTGAATTATTTTTTGATCAAGCAGAACAGAGTGCGCTCGCTGGCACTACTTAGTTGGTCAAAATTCTGTGCTACGTAAGGGGGAGAATTCTGTGGCACAAGCCCAGTTGCCGAAGAATATAGGCTTTTCCTGTAAGAATATCAGAGACGCCATCACATATCGTACGTTATTCCATCAAACGATGCACGTCTTCTAGTGTTTACCATGAGCAGACATTATGTATGTGCAAGTTTCATGTGGTAATTTAATCGTTTGCCTGTAAAACACAGATGGGCTCACTGGCCGTTTTTGGGGTGAATTTAGCGCTATATATATAAGCTGCTGAGCTTTGTCCTCCTAACCTGCTGACCGACACGAAATCGTGGTAAGCTAGACAAAAAAAATCGTTTTTATACGGAGAATAACCTCACCTCCACGCAAAGTTTGTGGGGTAGAGATTGTGATTATGCACTGTAAAAACTAAGTTTACAAATCAAAATTGAGAGTGCCGTACTCAAGACGGTCCCAATGATAAATAATGCAACGATATCTCCTCGATTAATGATTATAATGCGAAAACAACAAACATCTCGGGAATTGTTTATGACCGAGTAAAATACCTGTTTCGTACAAACACAGAACGCGAGCAGTAGCTTCTGCACTAAGTCTGTGCTAACTTTTTTGTATCTTTGCAGAATGGGGCCACTTGGTCTACACGAGGATTGTAGTCGCACGAAGAGAGCAACGATATGTGGATGCCGCCATGTTGCAAGAGTGAAAGAAGTAACGAAGTGCAGCGCCCCCTGAGGAAGTGCAGCCGAATCAAAATAACTTTCAGTGTTTATTCGCAGGTAACAATAGCAAAGTTTACCAACGGCGTGAAGCAAATACCACTCAGCTAACGGCACACACACACACACACACAATTTCGTTGTATTATTCTCTCTGTGGTGTGTGCTGCGGCATGTTTAAATAATTATTGAGTTTGAAAACAGATAGGCAGTTCACTGAGGGCAAGATAATTAGCGTAGAAGCAGTATGTCAGCGGCCATCTAAAAGGACACAACTTTTTGGGAAGGAGGGACTAAAAACATCGAAATTGGAGATGGAAATAAGTGATGTAAAAAGGAAAGGCAGAACAAGATGACAGAGCACGAAGACTAAAGTGAAACAATGACAAATAATAGAGTACGCCAGCACAGTTGAACAGAATGTACAGGATAAGCTGCACCGATTTGCCCCACGACAAGTCGTCTTGAAAAACAAAACATTCGACTAGCCTACACGTGACGAACATTAGTTGATGCAGCTTTGACAAGTGCCGGTCTAAGCTTAACGGCTGAACGTCACCGACAAGCCATGCCCTACTATTCAGCTACGACGCTCCTTCTATTTATTTATTTATTTATTTTGTGTGTGTGCGCGTGTGTGTGTCGTTCTGGCTTGCTTTGAATTTTCGCAGCAACGGCCGAACACAATGCGCGAATTCTATTTTGGCCGATGACGACTTTCGCACAAGGAGAAACTCCTTTCGCTGCTGTACTGACGGAAATGGAACACTGATTTCTTCCGGTTTAGCAACCGCTTTGCGAAAAGCGGATGGTGTTTCGCGAATCGCTAGGGACGATTGTGTATAGAGTTCGGATGCTATTTCCGCCTTCGCTTCCAGTCTCGAGAGAGCATATATTTATTTTTTCCTCACTGTCTCTACCCCGATGCTAGCTAATGTATTCATGTTTGCTCTGACATTGACATTTTTTTGCCTGCGCGAATAGCGCGAAGCTAACGTTCCTGCCATCCACAGCTATGCACTGTGTCATTTCACTTCGCCAAAGTGAATATGTAGTGCTCGATCGTTTCAACATTTCAGCGTGCAAACCACGTGCTTTCGTCTCGTTTTTTTTTTCTATTTGGTTTCTTGGTTTAACAGTTGTGAATTACGTTCTCGCACCAAAGCTTTATCCCAGGATTGAATAGGACGATCTTCAAATACTTTCTTGAAAGTAGCTTCACACACAGCGACGGGTATTCAATAAGACCACGAAATTTTCAGTATACCATGCACATGCGCAATTTTTGCTTAGGTGTACACAGAGCTTATCAAATTGAGAACGTTACAAAGCATGGTTCTTTGAGCTGTGCACTTCTCAGGAGAATATCGTTAGCAAAGTTTTCAACAACCTTTCCAACCTGATAGTGATAAAGAAAAAACATCGTCCCTTCAAATAAAGCTGCTAGTATAAGGACTTACGATAGCAGTTGTACAGGTCTCTCGTGCAGGTGGTGTCGCTGACGTATGCGTTATTACTCACCCGTCGTCGCTTTAAAAGGTTCCATAATGGCTTGGACAAATTGTGTAGACGCGTAGGGTGCAGCTACAGTAAAGCATTCGCGCCTCATTTAAGCGAAGCACCTCAAGTTAAGATAGCTACGGACGATTACAAGTTACCCTACTACCTAGCCATGCTTTTTCTCCTCAATTCTTTCGCCGAGCGATCGGGCTGAGCTCCGCCTTTACTGGCTCTGCATCATGATGTGACGTCGTTTCGTCCACTTGCGGTGCCTTGGGGCCAGAGCGCAAAGCCTCTCCAACCTCTCCGCCAGGTTGTCGATCCTCAGCGAGAGCTATCCAAGCAGCGTGCGTTGCGAGCTTTCTGTCGCAGCGCCGAGCTTGTCCGGTATTGCGGCAATCGCTGGCGAGCTTGGCGCTTTGACGGATGGGTGGAGGCATGAACTAAAGCCCTTCCATACTACTGCCACTGTGATGAAGGAGCTCCACATAAACGTAAACGCTTTTCGCGGAGCGCTTAAATGTGCCGCATAATGATCAGAAGGACTTACCCTAACGATTCAGTACGTTTGTGCAAAATCATCAGAATTGTTTTAGGGTATTTGGGGTACTTAAAGTATTAATACTTTAATACTTTCAGGTAATACTTTAAGGCTATTTTAAGGTATTTGGCGAACTAGTGCTAGCAAGGCGCAGACAATAAGAGCCTATAGTGAAGTCTGTGTGTTTGCTGTGGTATACGGTATTTCCCTCCATTTAGCTCGAACTCGGCAAGTGAAGGCTCTTGCTCGAGAGGTCTGAGTTTACACCTTCGCTGCTTTGTGAGCCTTTCGTTTATAAGTTTCTGCTGGATTCGACATACTACACGCAAAAAAAATCAGAAAAAATTGACACCAGCCAGTATAAACACTAATAACTTGATACCCCAAATAGAATTCTGCATAATTGCACACCTCGGAGGTCAAAATGACCCATAAGAGTCTCCTGACAAGGCTTAAATATGGCTTATACAGATTCAATTAGACTAATTGAAAAACACCATGCACCAAATATCTGTCATAAATTACGTAATTACCTAAAATTACTAAACCTTCCTACTTACTTTCAGTTTTTCTTTGGCATCCGTAGTGTAGACTAAAATTGTGAGTTCAAATGAAATTGTATCTTATTTCAAGCTGATTTTATTGTTTCGCAAGCTGTATTTGGCGTAGTGTGGAAACCTTATTAAATAATTTTTGTTAAAGCTTGGTTTAGAAGGCAATACTTAAAACTCCAATTCGCGCACGACTGCATTTAACTAATTACGGTGTTGAAGTATCAAATCAAGCAAATTGAAGTCGATCAAAAGGAAGAAACATTGAGGGGGAAAGGCAGCCTTATCACCATACGAGAGAATATTTCGTAAACAAGCATCTAGAGTAATAGTCGTGGACTTTAGAAACCGAGAAGCGTGATCCTCTTTTATGGTGTTCCGGCCACCGGATACTTGGACGTGCCAGGATTTATGCCAAACCATCGGAAGCATGCCGGGTGTAATCTGCGAGAAGCAGTGCGGGAGTTACGGCGTGTGTGGACCCTTCTGAAGCGTATCGTCATGTGCGCCAGTTTGCAGACCAAGCGATTCGTGAGATAAGAGGTCTATGCCGGTAGTAACTTTCTTTACTGCTTCCTGCATAGCTTGTCATGACGGGCGTAATATGGTGAATTCTTTATCGGGTGCGTACGCCCTGCGAAACTGGAGTGATTAATGACATGGACAGCGCTTCACGTTGTAAGGATAGCGAGTACGCGGAAAGATAAGGATGCCAGCTGTGTGCTATCATTCGGGGTTCAAGCAATTGCCAAGCATCGCCTTCGCCAGCATAGGCATGCTATAAAGGGCTTTTCTTAGGGCTCAGGACTGTACTTTTAAAGCACCGCTCCTTTCAGCACGTTGAAAATACAATCCATAATAGTGACACACGCACAATGAACAAAATTTGGCAGCGTAGCAGTTACCGAAGATTGACTGCTGTCTGTAAACGCTGATTTACCCCCTTTTTCTTTATTCTATGTAAAATCTTGCTTCATTTACCAAAACAAAAAATTTATGGCAGGATGAAAGTGGCGTGCACGCCGTGTGGCCTGTGGAGCTTTTTACTTGGTCTTCTGCATATTATAGAAGGTGCTGCCATTACGTACTCAAAGAAATCTTAGGACAGCTTTGGTCGCAATTCTCCACCAGCTCTGAAGCCTGGTGCGCTCGCAACTTTTAGAGCGCAGCTATCAGGCGCGCGTTCCTGCGGTGAGCGTCGGGTGGAGGAGGGTATGGCGAAAGCGTGAGAAGAAAAACGCGTTGCCGCGCACGAGGGGCTTTGCGGCGACGATGGCTGCGAGATGGCGTCAAAGTATAGCGCGTGTCGTTTGTACGAAAACAAAGCGCTGCATGATCGGAGGTTGTCTGGGCTGCTTTTGTGAATCGTGCCCATGCATCACCCACGCTCTGCCTCTCGCAAGGCAGTCGCGCAACACTTCGCTCCGTTAGCAACGTGCCATACGAGACCGATTGTCCGCGCCAGCTAATATATCGCGAAATGAAAACACTTATATAGCTGCGCTCAAATTTTGCAGTGGACAGTATCGTAATCACCGATGATTTTTTTTCATAGAAACTGTGTTCGATGGTATGGTGGTAGAGGCTACACTGCACGTACAAGTGATATTCGCCTGAAATTCGCAGTCATCCTGGTCATAGAGCAGGTCTGCACCGACATGTTTGCAAATTTGTAAGGAAAGGGTTATCCTGTAGATCCATTATCCTGTTATCCATATGCTCACGAAGGTCTTCCTCCCGGTCACGTCAGCTTTCTTTGTTTTAGGCTACCGCCGTAACTACGGACGTAGTTGTCCGAATAGCATCAGCTTAAGAAGCGGTGGGGTTTATTCTTCGTGAGCTGCCGAATTATCTTGCTTTAAAACTAACGGCTTGAAAGCAAACTGTTTCAGTTTCCACCTTGAGGTCAATTTCACTTCATCAATTTATGGTCGGGTGTCTAAATGGATTAAATAAGTAGTCAGCTACTTATAGTTCACGTGCATGGGAGAACCAAAACTAGACCATGCAATTTCCTCCGAATAGCTTTAAGCATTATTTATAGCTTGAAGCGTAAATCTTGTAGCGCTCATAAGCAGCCGGCGCAAATAGCACACCCTGTTAGGCTTCTTATCTTTATAACAATTAGTATAGGCTGCGTATTTATCGCCTAATTACACAAGAAATACTTGTGTCCCAACTGTTCGAAACACACAACATGAGAAAGCGGTTATATGCAAACGAGAAGAAAATGTTACTGTGGCAGACCACGCAGGGGGGCTAATAAACAATGAGATGAACGTCCCCTTTTTGGTTTCCTTCACAAATTCACACCTTTTTTGGTGTATTCAGTGTCATAAAATGCATAATAATGCACAAATGCGTAGCAGTACTTGTATCATTCAGCGCGAACTCATGCGGGTGACACCTCGTGTATCCGAGGCCACTAAAAGCGCCTGCCATTTTGTGCAAGGCATTGCGGCCTTTCCGTTTTCACTTCAACTCTGCAACCTCTGGCCGGTGCGCATTAATGTGATTAAAAATGTCTGGCCCCCGGTTTACGTGCAGCAACCCAACAAGCCAGCCTCCAATAACAAATAAACAAAACTAAAAATTCGTCAGCCGAGAAAATGGGGGTAAGCAAAGCTTTTCGTTGTGTATCTGACCTGCGTCAGGGTAATGTCAAGTTCACATGTCACGGTAATAAAACAACAACGTTTATTAAATGTATGCATCGAGGGAAGGAAACGTACAACGCAACGGAAGGAAAAGTTGCACGAAGGGGAAACAAAGGTCGAAGGAAAGGGAACGAAAACTAGTGGGAAAGGGCAGGGAAAGTAGCAGGTTAGGTACACACACGACAACTTTCGCTTATCCCCATTTTCTCGACAGGGGAAGGGCTGGTGATTTCCTTTCTTTCTTTCTCTCTCTCGCTCTTTTTCTTTCTTTCTTTCTTTCTTTCTTTCTCTCTCTCTTTCTTTCTCTCTTTCTTCCTTTCTTAAAAAATTATAGTATGTGGTTTTAAGTGCGAAAACCACGATCTTTTTCTTTCTGTCTCTCTCTCTTTCTGTATTTCTCTCTTTCCTGCTCTCTTTCATTCTCTCTTCCTTTCTCTCTCTCTCTCTCTCTCTTTCTTCCTGGCTTTTTCTCTCTTTCTCACTCTCTGTCTTTCTTTCTTTTTTGTGCCTGGTATGTGCCATTGAGCTTGAACCCTTTCTGCACAATCACCAGGATCGGCCCACTTTTCAGCGTGACACCACCACCACCGAACTTATAAACCTATCAAGCTTCGCTTAAATATTGGAGGATACCTAAGCTTGGCCTATAAGAACGGAACGCGATAGTCTTGCGCTAGCTGATTGCAACTTGAGCCTGCGAATTACCTCATGTCGTCACTTCGCCTAACTTTCTGCCGCCCTCGACTGCCATCCATTCCTTGGCATACATTCTGTAACTAATGCTCCACCGGTTATCGGCCCATACGCATTACATGGCCTGCCTCCATTCCTTTTTACAGCGCAGCTGTCTATGGCCAGGATGCTGGGATTTCTTCTCGGCGTAACGTCAACAGAAAACAATGGTGGGCCGATTCCGGCGGCAGTGCAGGGTAGAGCAATGGCTCTCATCCCCGGAAGGCAGAGACTACAAGCAGTGACTCATCGCAAGCAAAAAGGGGTTTGCGTTTGAGTTTCCGCCGTAACAAAATTACGTTTTCTCGTATATTCAAATTACAATTCGACGCTATCATGTCTGTGGGTTGTGCGTAAGTCGTACATTACGAATTCCCTCACATTTCAACTTAAGAAATTCAATTTGTTCATTAACGCCTATGCGCCACGCGGAGGGCCTGCGTGGTTGTGGTTCGGGATGCTTTTTCGGGCGGACAACGCCATCGACGCCGGCACCGGATGCTCCAGGACACGGGGGCCTTTAACACTTTCACGTGAAAGAAAAAATGTCACAACTCATCTTACGATGGGTTTTGCCGAAACGAGCCATGCGGCCGCCGGGCTTCTTTCTCGCGCTTCTTATTAAGCACGCTGCGCCATCTAATCTAGTGGCGCTGCCGAGAAGTCCGCCCATGGTCTCCGAGACGATAAGCATGGCTCTAGTGTGTGCAAACGCTGAGAATCGTTTCGTCGGTTGACGCACACCCACTGGAACATACACAGTGACCCAAGTTGGTGAGAGGTTCATTGAAAAGCGCCACATATCCCGTGCATTTGTGGCGCGGCCTGCTAAGGCGTCGGGTTGCTGTTTTTGAGGAGCCCGCGAGACGCGAGTTTGATTCCCCCAGCACCGGATAAATGTAAAACACATTTTATACTGCACTGCCTTCAGAATGAGCAAACATTTTTAGATTGCACTATCTCAGGGATTTGCCCCCGAGAATGGTTAGATAAAACTTAGCCAGAAAAAAAAAAACTTGTCGGACAATACCAAATAGTCTATTCGCAAGAAAAAAAAAAGGTGCATACATGCTACAGATGCTACGAGACATTTTTATTTCTTGCTGTACGCGGCGCTTGTTCCCATTTTTCTGAGGTTTGAAAGGTCTGGGCGATGTTTTATTCTAATCATTCTGCAACATATAACAATGCGCTTGACGAAAGACGCACTAACAAGCACGCTTATACAAACACGCACGCGGTATTACGTTTAAATCAACTCTGTCTCATCTGTTGCTGCGCAGACAGATATACTACCACTGTTATCAATTTTGTTTCCGGCTTGTCCTGGGCTTTTTTATTCCTACTGGTGTTTTACGATGCGAAACCAAATTAACGCATTCAGGTATGTATTGGAACTTTTGTTTTCATAACTCATCATTTAGTCCATTTCGCTCATTTCATTTAATTTTTATAATATCTCGACATTTCTTATTCAACGTTTTCTTTGATCATATTTTTTTTATGTTTACCGCAACATTGTTAAGCCACGCGTAGTTTTAGAAGTACCTACACATCTTCACATTCTATATTATTATAGTTTGTAATTGTGTTTTAAGAATTATGGAGACGTATATTCTTGGAGTCAGCCTCGGTCCCGAAGAACGACACTGAAACCATAAACAGCCAAGGTTCTCCATCGTTAGAAGCCCATCTAGCTCTGACATGTGGGTGTTCTGGGTGCGCGCACCAGTCACGGGCAGCTAGTCCACCCAGAAACCCGGTGATAGGCGCTGTAACACACGCTGTCGCAAAAAGTTTCGCCTATTTAGCACTTTCACATCCGCCGCTAAGGTTATTTACCGAGGCTCTGACACTTTCCAGCACTGTATCCGTCTTCCGTCTTCGTATATCCGTCTTCGTAGTCATCCTAAGTACTACTAACTGTAGCACCGCTGCTGCCACCACCACCGACCTTAAGCTGGGTGGTAATTTGTGAACCATCAGCCTTCATGAGACGGCCTTTTAGTCCACCAACTTGCCTTGGAAACGATTTGCTTCGGTCTGGTCCCAGGACTTGCCACCCAGCGCTCCTCAATCACACAAGCAAAATGGGCGTCTTAGGACCGTCATTGTGTTCTTGAGCAGCTCACGGAGCAAAATGGAGAAGGCCTATAAATTGTTAGCGGGGGAAAATCTTGCACCAGTGGCGCCTTTATTTGCCACGAAGATGACACGAGCACTCGGTGTGCTGAAGAAACATTAGAGACGTGCTTTAACAAAACCCTTCTCACTTCTGGGAAGTGCTGGAAACCCCCTATACTGCCTTCCCACATGTCCGTTGAGAATGAAGTCAGCCTGCATACGAGGGCATGGAGAGCCTTCAAAGTTACTCAGCTATATACGAGTACATGTGTTTATCTTGTGCCTCTCAGGTAATGTTTTAACAGCCATAATTGCTCAGATGAAAATTCGGGAATAAGATGACCCCAGTGATTGAACTCATGTGGAAGCCGTTGGATAGTTTTCATTTTTTTTTCTTACCATGACCTGGACTAGCAGAGCAGCTGCCCCCGTCACCCACTGCCTTTTCATTATTATTATTATTATTATTATTATTATTATTATTATTATTATTATTATTATTATTATTATTATTATTATTATTATTATTATTATTATTAACTGCACTTAAGAAGAGGCTGATCTCTATGTATGGCGCCTGCACTCCTTTTCTGTAAGGTGGCAATTTCGATCACATAGTTGATATAATCTACAACTGAGAAAAAATCACACGGGCATTCACGTAAACAATATCAATATTGAAACAATATAAATGTTCACACAGCATTAATGTTCAGAAAATATACACGTTCTTGGGCAGTTGCAGATGAGGCCTCTCTTGAGGGAGACATTCCAAGAACAAGACTCGCGTTCTCGTGCACTAGAGTCACACAAACACAAAAATAGAAGCAAACACGTAAACAGGAATAGCTGCTGTTCAGAAAGACCGACAGCAATCGGAAATGGCCCTCTGCAGTATGACTTACACGAGCCGCTACTGATACGCTAAGCAAACATCAAGGCTTTATAGGAGTGAATAAAGACATTTCTCTCAGCACAGCCGCTTCACTTTCAGGTCATCCAGACTGCTGGAGACAACATGCCATGTCGTGCGAGCAACACGGATGTAGTTTGCGGAGCCCGGCAACTGCTGGCAAACTAACATAGAAAAGAACTAACGAGGTATCCACTGCTGCAAACTTATCGCCACGCGCGGCCTCATTGCTAGCTCTAGGCTTCTATGGTTCGCTTTAAGCGCATCGCAGCTTTGCTTCCTCCTAGTGGCTTTGCGTCCCAACTTTTCCTACTTTTCGCTATTCCCTACCGAAGTAGGCCTTTAAGCCTGATATTTGCGTGCCTTGTATTGCTGCTACGGATGTGCTAGGTTCAGTGAACAGTTGACAGCACCACAAAATAGAAATGAGCAAGGCCTGGAAGAGCAAGTTCGCCTAAGCTGACGCCAAACCTAATTACTACCTAGGGCATCTTTGCTAGAACTTGTGCTGGAAAAAATATTATGTACCTACAAAAAGAATTACCTGCGAGTGCCTGCGCGCAGATTACGATAAGCATGTTCATGATGTTTTTAACAAACTCGGCGTTCTTGAAGGCCCACTGCTACGATACACAAAGTAGAGGCTTTGGGCGCCGGTATCACCTGCTTAGATATCGCATGCATATTGCGCCTATTTGTGAGTATGCAACAGGGCGGTTACTTAGAAAGCGAGTAGCCAAATGCATGCACATATGTTTTATCTGGATGTAGATCGGCACAGGTTATATTGTGACTGAGAAAGAAAACACTTGATACTTCATATTAAAAGAATTTCTCCAGACGGTTTCCTTGTAAGAAAAATTATCCCTTACCGAATCTAAGGAAACGTAGGCACAGCGGACGACAACCAACCTAAAACACGAAAAGAGTGTAAGCAGTTGCATCCAGAATGGATTGGGAGCACGTTGCCCTGGATCGTATATTTCAATTCTCGCGGCTGGTAGCGCTCTACTACAGTCATTGCCTACTTCCTGGCCGGGACAAAGGAAGCACCCGGAAGCAGGACTCTATAAATCAGGTTCAGGGAGCGGGCGATATCCGTTTCCTTGATATATCTCTCGTGTGCCCGAACGAAACACAAGGCTCACCGCAGTCGCGGTCAGCGTGGCATCATAACTTGTATTGTGACAATAGTTTTCCAACATTGCCTCTTATATTGCTGAGCGGATGCAGCCTTTGTACCACGCGTTCTTTAGTGTCCATCGCAGGTCCCTGCCGAGAAGAGGAGGAATATGAATGCTCAATGAGGAAAACTAAAGGCTAAAGGCGTCAGTGCATTCATCGGCCTCAAAGAGTTTCAAGAACAACAACAAATAAAAGATGTTCGCTCGCACTGCATACAAGGGCAGCATAACAGCCGAACAAAACATTAAAAAAAAGGTAATAAGGTAAACCCATATGGTGCACCCGGATCAAGACTGCATCTAAGAAAATGAACTTCTGAGTGATGGGCAGACCAGAAACCACCCTCGTGGAGTGTAGTACAGTGTACTGAAGGGGTATCAAAATACTATCGTGAAGAGAAAATCGCTACATATTTTATTCCTCATCATGACGATTGATTCTACGTATCCGGAGGAATAATCTGAGAAACGAATGACTATCAAAGCGGCATAGTGTGTCTTGAGAGACACAAGCTATAGACACATACACTCGCATATAGCTCATTAATTTTGACGGCTGTCGAGGTCGACAGCTACTGATTACTTCGCGACGGGCGTGCGGTTAGATGGGGTTTTGCTAAACCGCTCCCCTAATTTGGTCTTCGGTACAACAAGAGGTCGTTATCGATCAGCGTAGCGAATATACAAACACAGCTGGTATAGATTTTTCCCGCCCTCACATTCAATGCCTTTTCTATTTCGCTGCAATATAAGGAAAGTCTCCACGCACCCATTCTGCTTTTCGTGATTAGGTTACTCTGGGGGGGGGGGGGGGGGGGGCAATTTTACGGAGCACCCCAAAAAAAGGATTTCCAAGGGAAGTTTGCTGAACTCAGCGGCCGCCTTATAAGCACTGATGTTTTAGTAATGACCACCCCGCTATGGTGAGTAGGTGTTAATGGTTGGAGTGGGTTAAAAGTTTCTGATTTTAAGGATTACTACGAAAGAGGGTACATGCATGGTCTCGGTGAATGACCTCCGTGGCAGACGTCAGATAATTAATAGAAATTCCTGCTGCAGCCGCTGAAGCCCAATTACAAGTAATAATATTAATACAAACTTCGGAGTTATATAGGAATACTGAGGTACAAAACGACACCAGAATTTAAAGATATTTGAGATAACAAGTTTGTTTATACACAATCAATTTAGTCCAGCAAGCTTTAATGAGCGAATATATTTTTCTGAAATAATATCTTTAAGGAGCAGTCATTTCTCATGAGGATCTTCTGCTACCAATAACGATATCCTGCTAGTCTATTTGCACGCGTGTATTCCGGCTAAGTAAAAGTAAGAAGCAATATAAAATACGCATGTTTCAGCAATTCATTTGATTCGCTGGCATATCCCCTGGGCTTGTAGACATATGACTCATCAAGAGAGTCATAAAACTTGTTGGCTGATTGATTAGACAATTCATTCTTTTAAACCCGTCCTAAAGGTCAAACTAGAGATCATAAGAAGATCATAATAAGATAGAGTGCATCAGGGTTGAATGTGTTAGAGGAGTGCGCGAAGGCGGCGGAAAGGACAAAGGCAATCATTAAGCCTGGCAACACGCTGTGTTGCCGGTTGACTTGTTTGTCGCGCACCAATGGCCACACCGCCAGATGGTGCAGGCCATGCGAACGGTCGCCAAAGCCATTGCCCCAGTTAATGGGGTCACTGCTGTTTCCTTCGCTTTGTAACTCGTATAAGCCCTACACAGTTGGCCCCGCCAAGAATAACATCACGAAATCCAGGAAGGGTGGACGACAAGATCCTGGTCTCATTTGAAAAGTTGTTTTGTCGTCCATCGATATATGTAAGATGTACTGCGCTATAGCCCTAAACTATTTGACTCAAGGCGTTTTTTTTTCTTGCTTCAAGAGATGCGTTCGCCAGGCATTGCGTTTGTGAACCAGGCACAAAAGTGATCTAGGTTAAAATCAACTTTAATCTGGAGCTTCATAGCCAACCTGCAGATGGTCTCGCCTAGCTGCATGTCATCTGTCTGCAATAAAATACATTTTCTGCATTTAAATTTTATTGCGATAGCAATTACAGGGACACTCCAAAGTGGATATCTGCCGTTGGCGTCGTCGTCGCCGTCGCCGTGAGGTTCCGTATGACGTCAACGGCGATGAAATCGTCGCCACGCTCCAGACGCGGTATGTGCGAGTGAAAGGGCACGAGGGATGCGCACTTTCACGGGGAGCGAACGCACGTCGAAGAGCAAACGCGCGTTCTTCGCCGTGCTCCCTGAAGGGCTGCAGAATTAAGCGTCTCTTTCCTACTTTACCAACGTTGCCTTTACAATCACCATATATAGAGAGCAAAGGCGACTTCTTCCGTCGCGAGAAAGGCCGTGGGGGGACGGGAGGCGACTATTAGCTGCGGCACCAAATGCGTATTTATATAAAAGCGTTGCGAGGCGAGAAGGTGGGTAACATTTCCGACGCTGCTCGACGAGTGTCCCATTTTGATCTCGTCGAAAACCTCCGAGCCGGCCCCAGAGGCACCGGCAACAGTCGCCAACGCCGCGCGCGTTCGGTACGAACGCGGGCAAAACGCCGACGGCGTCGACAACAGTTTTGCGCGTTGCTGGTGCTGCTGCATGTCCAAGTTTATACAGCTGATAAAACTACTATCGTTACTCCGTATAGCTGTCTACTAATTTGCTATCGCAATTGATGCTTCGCCTTTCGGTTGAAACTGCGACAAAATTTTTAGCAGTTTTTAGAATAAGCTACTGTGCTGCCATTTTTGTGATTTTGTAGCTTAATTTAGAGACTTTCTTGCCTGTTTAACGACCAATTTTTCAATTTAGCGACCGCGAGTTTATTTAGGGACGCGACAGAGCAATTGGCGATATTTAACAACTTCGAAGTTAGGAAAGTTGATACGAAAATGGCCTTCTACTTCATTATTAAAAATCAACATGTTAGCAGCCGAACTTGGCTGTATGACGCGTAGGTTGCACACGCAGGCTATATGAAACTCGAAAACCACGATGAAGAAACGTTTGCATTTACAGAATTCACACTGAGCTCACAAATAGTTTAGTTTTAATTTATTTGTGTTTTTGTAATATGGGTTCTAGAAGCTCAGGGTTCTGCACCTAATTTCACCTAATACGTTCGATTGATGAACATTTACACATTTGATTTTGAGATTGATAACGCAGCAGGTGAATAATAAGATATATCGACTCTAGTAAGGCGTATAGGTACATCAGACCAGCTGGGCTCGTTCACGTGAGCTAGAACACACCGCTTTCTTACACCAAGGGTTTGGGGGAAATCCGTACTGCGAAGAGCCTTCAGGTAGACCAAGAGGGAGAAGCGTAGTCTATGACCTACACAGAGGTCGCGTAATTGTCATTGTCGTGTTCACGTGCGACATTTTGCCTCTTGAAGCATTTCGCTATACTTTCAGGAGCACCGAGATATACAAAACTCCCCTAGATAATTAAGAACCAAGTGTATCTCCGTGCTAGAAACATCGGATTGCTTGTGTTCTTTTGAATCACGCTGAATTTTCAAGCTCACAGTCGCAGGTTTAATGCCAAATTTAAACTGTGATTTTTCATTGTTATGTAAGTAAAATAGCAAGTAAGAAGCCCATTACACACTGCTGGTAAATTTACTATTTAGGCTATTCCTCGCTCACACGGACCCTAGACAAGCCTTGCACGTCTTGGTAAATGATATTTACCCCATGCTAGCTTATACTATATTGTTCCAAAACGCCTACTTACCTAAAATTGACTTCAAAGCTATCGCGAAAGGTTTATTGACTTTGCAGCAAAATTAAGCAGAAATTACGCCAAATTTTTGTCTGTCTTTAGTGGCGCGCTACAAAAAAATATGGCAACAAATAATAGCTGTGCCGCGTAAAGATTACCGTTGATATATCAATGCAGATAAGAGCTTCCACAGACAGGCTTTTTTTTTCATGGCAGAACGTTTGTATATATATCGCTGATACAGTAGTCATCAAATGCAATGTGGCCAAACCAAACTGCAGAAGAAAACAGACAAGCGGGGCAGGAATAAATATGAGTGGTGGATTTTCAAGGCCATCAAACGTTATTTATACTGATAATCTGCATATGATCAAGCTCTTGCAAGGAGTTGCAATACGGATACAAAACGAAGACTGATTTGGTAAAAGATGCTGCAGCTACATTTGAAACAAAGTACACTGTAATAGTAATGTTGAAAATTCAATCAAAATACAGACAGAATATCTTTATAGTTTTCCAATAGGACTTCTTCCAATACAGTTTTCGAGGTGCACAAAATTTTACTTGGGACATTGATAAATTTCAACCGAAAACCGAACATCTGAACGCTTTGCAGTGAAATAAACTCCTGTAAGCAGTGCCTTTGAATATTCAAGGCGTTATTTTGCCACTGTGCACTGAAATAAGCTTCTTTATAGAAGTGACTATATTATTAACTTTGCTGCTTCTCACCATATTTTAAATAAAAGTCAGGCATTTAAATTAAATGAAATGTTAAGCGATACGGCAGCATCACGGGCGCAGTGAGAGTACCAGCCTACCCCACGAGAGTATGGTTAACAAGAACCACCTCCGCGATAGACTGCGAAGATAAACCAAGCCTCTAACCATATGATAACATCAGATTGGTGGTACATAAACATCAGTATCAAAATAGCATGAAGCCGAAACACCGCCCCGAGATCAATATATTGGGGACACAGTCACATAAATGCTTTAGCCATGTGTTATATTCGGGTAGTTCAAAGACAGTCATGAAAAAAAAATAAACCCTTTACTCTTTTCGATTTTTTTTTTGCGAGTGCTTAATAGCCGGTGCTGAATTTCCGCAAACTATTCAACAAATATTCTGTGTTATGAATATTACCTATATTAGTCGAGCACCGAATCGACTAGAAATATATTCGTCTTGTTATTCAAAATTTTAAAATATTCGCACGCTTTTATTTGAAACAAGTGCAATTTGAATAGTATCGCCTGCTATGAAAAAAGAATGGAAGTACAGAGTTCAAAGAGTGATTAAGTGCATAGGTATAGAGATGTACACTCGAACCGCTATGAAGTATGCACTCCGCAAGCTGTCAAGCAAATATCGGAAGAAGCGCGACTGGAATTTTGCTTTGTAGGCGCTGAACCTGCTAGTGACGGGTATTTCCTAATTTTTTGTCATGTACACCATTCTGCATGCATGTTTTCTTCTTTCTTATGAACCCCATTCAAAAAGGCTCTTTAACTTTATGTTATGTTAATCCTGATAACCAACTTTGTGTGTGGTTCTGAATATATAGGTAACCGAAATAGTCATATAGGTAACCGAAATGAAATGAAAATAGATATATTTAGTGCATACATATTTCGCATAAATATTTTACTACTTTGCGCGTTTCTATCTTGCTGCTCTTTGATAAGCTCTTAACATCGAGCTTTGTCCCATGCCTCCTGCCATTAAGTTTCTATTTGCATATATTGCATGCTACTATTCTCAAAATATAAAATTCTTCGCACTTATAACAGTAGAATGCATTGACAGTGTGCAGTATCCAGTGCAAGCGATGGTCCAAAGCCTTCATGATTTGCGTGGGCACTTGTTAGAAGAAACCAATTTTTACTTCACGCATCAGTCCAAAAGCAGTTTCTTCCCCCGCTAAGCATTCTGTGCCATTACGGGCGCATTTTTACGCATTTATTCACCGGCTTCGGACAGTTGCTGCATGCCTTGTGATACGCAATGATAAGTGTGATACGGAATGATAAGTGCGATGAGTAAAATGCCTATATGCCTCTGCATATTTGTTACTGCCGATTAACATCCGTGCCAGCTTGTATATTGTTTTGTGGTGGTCGTTTTTTTTGCAAATGCGCACTTGGAGTGCGTGTACGACTGCGTGCCAGAATTGTCGTACTAACAGGCTTCGCAGCATCAGGAGGTGTGTTGAAACTAGGCGAAGAGTTAATATTTATTTATTTATTTATTTATTTATTTATTTATTTATTTATTTATTTATTTTTATTCTGCTTTAAAAGTCGCACATCGTTCGGTTGGTAATACGACCTCACGTACAAAAAGAAGATGCACGAGAAATTGCCCAACTTTACAATAATAAAAGAGGCATAACTGGATTCAATTATTAATGAATAAAGATACGTAATTCTTTAAACCATAGGTTGGCACATCTCGAAATATTTGTACTAGATCCGGATGATTTCTTTATTCCTTTGAATGCATTGATTTTACCACAGACAGGCTTGAATGAGCTGTGATCTTGCAGTCTATGTCAAAGGGAGAGGGGGGGAGTTACCAGTGTTGAATGGTCTATGGTGCTGCGGACGTACTTGTGAAGCAACGAATAAGAGTGTTACGCGACTATGGATGTTCTAAGTAGGACTCTATAGATACCACTCGAGTAGATATAGTCTCTCCAGGGCGAGTGGAACGCATAGTGGTGCATTGCAGCAGCGGCTAAGCCCATGGTCAACGGCCAGGAGCAGAGCAGAGTGATACCAGCGCTCTTACTCGCTCGTATAAAGCTTTTGTCTCATCGCAACCGAGTAACAGGAACTTCTGTCCAACGTGCGAGTGGAAACGCACTGCGCTTCGTATCTCATCTGTCGTCATCACTTTCCCCAATTCCATTATGTCCACGCGAGCCGAGACCACTTTCGCCCCTTTTCCATTATTGAAAGAGATGCGTACGTCTCTCTACAGGCGTCTGGCGAAAAATGCGCTTTATGTTGCCTGTTCATCTATTATGGCTATGATGCTCTTTCTCCCCCTCGTCATGTGTTTTTACCAACATGGTGCCCGCAAAGTGGGGCGAGGCAATTGCAGAAATGAGAAAGCATTTTTTAGCACTAGAGACTCAAAGAAATGTAGCACGAGATCTTTCGCTCGACTGTAGTTTTTGACTTTATTATTTCACAATTTGTTCATTGTACTGGTTATTTGTTTTTGGCAGAGAGAGAGAGAGAGAGTGTGTGTGTGTGTGTGTGTGCGTGTGTGTGTGTGTGTGTGCGTGTGTGTGTGCGTGTGTGTGAAGAACGCTACTACAGCTAGAAATAATTATGGCTCCTGTAGCTCAATGCGCCGGTTGACAAAGCGTAATGAAATGAGCGGTTTCATTGATTCATCAATTCATCACATCAAATCCTATATTTCAAGAGCTCTCATCTGCCGTCTTGCGCCGCTCTTCTCTCAAGTGCTTTTTTTTTCTTTTTTTTTTAGAGAAGGGGGCATTGCACTACAATATTAATTAATTTCTCAGTAAGTTTAGTTCTGGAAGAGCACCAGCTCAACGGTTTGATAATCACAGGGGAACATGAGCTGCATTGCCAAGGGCACATACGTCTCTTTCGCGATGTGAAAATATTAATTAATTTCTCAGTAAGTTTACTTCTGAAAGAGCACCTGCTCAACAATGGTTTATTAATCACAGGGGAGCGTGAGCTGCGTTGTCATGTGTACGCACATCTCTTTCGCGATGTGAAAACGTAAGTAACGAGGCCCTCAGACGTTCAAATGTTGTGCATTACTCATGTGGAAGATGAAGCTGTCAAGCTAAGATGGGCTATCACATTTTACCTTTGCGTCGATACGAAGCAAAATGAAGAGCGCGCCATTCCACCAGAAAAACTTCAGATTTTAATGTTGCCCGCTTAATACTCTGTTGCACCCGACGAGAGCTGCAGAGTTTTTGCATTATTGAGTCCAGAATTACAATGAAAGTAGTCGCAACTCTCGCAAAAGCCAGAAATAAAAGTCTTTTTGGTGCTAAGAAAAGAGGTGCTCAAGAGATCTTTGGGAAAACATATCACAGAGCCTACATTTTATGTCCATGATAGCCAACCACTGTTTATACTGTTCCTTCCAAATTTTCTTATACTCCATCATGCACCGAAATTTTCAGTGAGGTCTGCATGTGCGTCTCGAGCGAAGCTATGGCTAACATGCAGTGGACATTATTTTTCAACGAAGTTGGTATTATGCAAAATTTCCACATTAATTGCTTTCCATTCCTAATCTTATTTCTCAATACAGTACAATAGAATATGCAAGAAAGTTAACCCTGGCATTTTGTTCTGCAGCTCTATTCTGCAACTATATGCAGTGCTAGTACGAGAACTATGGCTGCCAAGTAAGTTAAAGTCGGTCATAAAGCATTAATGCGTTGATGCTGTGATTTGCCGCTGAAAGTGTCGGGTCTTATCTGAAGCTCTGGCACTGAGCAAGTGCGGTGATGGGAGGTATGAAAGCCAAAAGAGACAGTGTGAAAACACAGAAAAAGAAAATGTAGATCTCAAGGCCATGCAGGAGTCACCTGAAACGTGAGCTTGACGCCCTATGAAAGCAAGACGATAAAGAAGTGGCTCAGCACCAGCACTCCAGAACTACAAATATAGAAATCAAGGGAATTCCGTTGAAAAACAATGACAATCTTGTGGTAGTGCTCAAATAGGTTGGCGATACGCTTTGCGTATCGCTTACATAGCAGGACATTGAAGTCTGTCACCGTATTCCGAACCGAAAAGACAATGTCAGCCAAAGTATTGTAGCTTTGCAGAAGCCAAGCGAAGCGCGATATAGGGCGCGATCTTGTACGCGTTCCAAAATGGAACGGAGGCGTTCCGTTCCATCGAGCTGCACACGATTGGTCAATTTGAACGTCGCGGTTCAAGTTGACCAATCGTGTGCGGCTCGATGGAACGGAACGCCTCCGTTCCATTTTGGAACGCGTACAAGATCGCGCCCCTAGTCACTGAGAAAGCGTGAAAAACGAGGTTCACCGCACAATAACTATAATATATCATTAAAAAAAACGTGTTGTGAACGAACACTTGTGTCCCCAGTTAACGAAGTTGCTTGGGATGACTATTGCAAAAAAAAAAAAAGAAAGCACTGAACTAAAAACTCGCTTTGACGAAGGGAAGGAAGGTGTTCGCTAGAAAAAAACTAACGTATCACGTGATTCGGATCAGCTGCTAAAATTACTTGGACAAAGTATAGTAGACAGTAAGTCTAAGCGCGCGTCATCACCATGTGACGCCTTACAATGACTGAACCAAAAGATTTACGTCCGTTTGAAAATGGTTATCTAGGTTTTCTACACTGCAATGCCCCAATCCGCAGTAAACAAACATGTCGTCCTAACAACGATTCTTTTTTTTTTAATTTCACGTCAATTTTCATGTCATTATGATAAGAGAAACTTTGTACGTTTCTGAGATGGACGTACTGCACTTACCTGGTTTTGACACGTTATTTTTTTTAAGTATAAAGCACCGTCGAGGCGGGGGCATAGCGCAACTTGTATCCACCGAAATTTCTTGTACAGTTATTAGTGACTTCTCGAGCATTACCGATGTTTGTAAAACACTAGGCCTGCAATGCACCAAACATTTTGTTGTAGTCTTCTACCACCCTCCCCATGGAAATGACGGGAGGTTTCTTGGTTTCATAGAAAAACTGCTCCAATTTTCCCCTTCGGATAAGTTAGACTTGGTAATAGGTGGTAACTGCAATATCAATATTCTATAACCCACGTATCATTCCCGTAATTTAAAATTGTTGCTAACCTCGTTTGATTGTATGAACGTAATAACAAAGCCTATGTGGATTAGTTGCACTTCTGAAACGCTTCTAGACTTGTTTATAACCTATTACACAGGCAGCAACATTGCATCGGGCGTCATTGCCGCAAATGTGAATGAGCCCAAATTTATGTTTTCAAACAAAACAAATTGCAATTACCCCGATACATTCACTATTCAGGATATTAACACAAGATCGTTGGGTATGTTTCATCATAAAATTGAAAACATCGACTGGACAGCAGTATTGCAATGCACAGATGCTGACGAGGCGTACGTAATTTTTATTGAAATTTTTAGAGACGCATGTAACAACTAATTCTTTACATGTAGAACGATAAGTAAGCCAAAGAAAGTCAAGAAGCCATGGCTTACACGTGAATACGTGGCTTAATACAAAATAGGAATTCAAAGTATTCAAAGTTCATGCATACGCAGGAAGCCACTGATTTTGTTTCATTTTAAAAATTTATAAATGTCACAAAATTTTTGCGCAGGACAAAAAATGAGTATTACGAAAACTAGTTTTTACAATGTGCTGGTCGATGGGAAGTGTTATGACACGAACTTAACAAGCTTTAAGCAGTTAAAGACTCGATGAGCTGCAGCTTACTGTGGATATTAGGCTCATGAAGGGCCGCGGAACAGCAGCCCGACTTCATACCTATTTTGCTTATTTAATGTCAAACGTCCCGAACAGTGCAGTTATGAGCTTTTTATATGATCCTAACATTCACTGAGTATTTCTGTCTCTGACTACACCCAAGGAAATTTATTCCATATTCTCAAGCATAAAGAATAGTAAAGTTCGAGATATTGACGGACTTCAATTACGGTCGATAAACTAAATGTGTACTTAATCTTATTGTAAGTGTGCATAACCACGTATATAACATATCTCTTTCTGCGGGCATTTTTCTCTAAAAAATCCCACATGCGAAAGTAACAGCTTTGTATAAGAGCTGAGACAAAAACAATTTTTCAAATTATCGGCCTGTTTCTGTTCTCCAATTTTTTCTAAAAAATATTGCATACTTCACTTACAACTATTATATGACTATTCTAGTACTGAAATACAAGAAAAGTCTTAAGCAAAACGATACAGATTACAAACGGTTTGGCTGCGCCAGGTACGGAATATCGTGCGAAATCCGTCGCAGCCATTGCCAAAGACAGACGGTCCTTGGACTTGTGATGTTGGTATGCAACATCCGCAGCTAGTCAGTCTTGTCGCTGTTCATCCGTTTGGGCAGCGCGCTTGGCACTCTTGTACACTCTGTCGTTCTCCAAACGTTTCTGTCGTTCTTTCGCAGTTTCGTTGACACGTTTCAACGCCACGAATTGTCGACTTTGTTGCTGCAGTCGCGATGGCTTGGCCACATCATCTTTGTCGGTCGACTCCCGCTGCCTCTGCCGCCGAACTCGTTGGGGGTCACTGCGCTTGGCGCGACGAACCTCTTCTTTAGAAATTTCCGATGACGATCCCCATTCACTTTCCATATTTGCTTCACACATACGCACACGGGCGTATGCGTGAAAAGAAGAAGAGGCTGTGCACGCGAAACTGCGCGTCAAGAAACGTGCGTATGAAGAGGCTTCACACATACAGAGGCGAAATCCAGGTTGGCAAGGTAGTAGTGCTTTTGTACTAAAGATCTCTCTTACATTATGTGATTTAACACAACCATCCGACATACCTTATACACTGAGAAATAGAGGCACTTGGCTGACTTCCTTTTCAAGAAGATGTCATAGAAGAAACAGGCTAAAATCGCATGTAGCTACTCTTTTAGGTGACCTGGAAAAGAACTATATAGACATAAATAACTTTACCCGCGAGAAATGGAAGACCTAATTACTAAACTGCTGGTACTCTTAAACACATATCGACTGTTCCGTGATTTGTAACTATAAATATATTATTATATCAAATTTAAAAATTTATGCTGTGTTTTTTTAACGTTTCTTTGTTGACACTCACTATTATTGCTTCGGTAATGAGGTTTCTGAGTATATTATATGATGTGCTTAGCGTTTTTTGTAGGCTACTGTTCATGGCAGTCTACAGGGGCCTATCATATCAGACCAGTTGTCTACATGTTTTTGAGTATTTTATATGATGTGCTTTGCGTTTTTCTTACTTTTTAGGCAACCATTCAAAATATCAAAATATTTTTCCACTCACTCAAACGTATTTTTCTATGTCTCTTGTTTCTGCCAAGTAATGGGGCAAGCACCCAGTCAAGCTGCAGCTTAGCAGCCTTTTGTACAAAAGAAATGCTGAAATAAATTACTTGACTAAACTTCCATAGCGTCATCCTATGGCCAAGATTACAAAAAAGGCTGATGTACTACAATAATTCGCATTAAGGTACACAGCACAAAATCAAGCATTCTAGATCGCTTTAAATGAGACTTTAAGATAAACCCTTATCAGTGGAAAGGATTCTGGTATAATGGTGAAAACCAGCACCTGCACAAACGGCTTTCAGCACATTTTGTACGTCTCCAAGAAAAGCAAACTGCCTGATTCTTTTCTCATATATTTTTTTCTATTTGCTGCACGCTCTTCTTCCTTTGCATGTACATTTCCTTCTCCTTTTGTTGTAGTTACGTAGTTGGCTTACGCAATTATTCCCATTAACGCATTTCCTTCAATACGGGTAGGCAGCGAGATATAACTACCCCCTTTCTTTTTCTTTCCGTCGTTATTTTCTATCCGGTGTTAAGTCGAAACAAATACGGCAGCTTTGCACCAAACACTTTCTGGACCAGTTGCAGGAACAAAGTGCAGCAAGGCTGTACGTAATCCTAGCAACGACTTTGCATGAACCCGCGGTGTCTGCCGGTCGGGCGGCTTCGGAGTTGTTTGAGCGCACTATCATGCTTCCGCGACAGAGAGAGCCTGACGTAGAACGAAAACATCCCGAGTTTAAGCCCCCTAATACGGATGAAACTGCCGATCTTTGCTGGAACGCAGCGTTAAGCCTGTCGGTCGTTCCGCAGTAAGTTGAAAGTTTTTAACCGACTTTCCCTAATCTGGATCGGGTCACGCTAATCCTCATTCGTGAAAATTTCCATAGCATCCTCCTCAATGACAGAATAACTTCTTGGGCGAGTTAGTGTTTACTGAACATGATACTTAGTGGCGCAAAACTCGAAATAACAGACAACAGTGTGAGGCGACAGGAAAGGAAAGGCGAGCGTTGTGAGTGTAGCGCTCATCTTTCCTTTCCTCTCGCCTCTCACTGTTGTCTTTTATTTCGAGTTTTGCGCCATTAAGTATCAGGTTCCTCAATGACTCTACGACACCTAGGAACGCTCAAGTTCCATCAGTTGATAAGAGCCAATCATCCAGCAGTGGAAGCGAGAAACTCGATGAAATAATGTTCTCGTTATTTATTCAACTTCGCATAGCTCTGAGGCATGCGTAACGTACAAGTGATAAAAACAAAACAGAAAACGATAGAAGAAAGATGAGTGCTGGGAGACGGTTGGGTGGGCGTGTACACGAAAAAGGAAGGCTTCGACAAACCTCAGAGGTGAAGGAAAGTTTTAAAAAATTGTTGGCTTGACTAAGTTCCAAGGATAAAATGGAACGTTTGCACTGATCCATATTATTTGCTGTTCTGAGCATAAAAAAGAAGAGTCATCACCGCGTGGCATATACGCTGGTTATGCGCCAATGGCGATGCATTGCAGCCAAAACTGACAGCAAGGATCCGTGTCATTCTCATAGCTACCCGCATCAATTGCAGGAAAATCTTACTAGTTTGCCGCCAGTAATAAAGCTACTACGGTTTACGGTCACTCATAAGCATCGCTTCAATCTCGATGGTGTGTCCTTTAAATAAAAACTACCATTCACCTCAATATGATGTCGCCGAATGCGACATCAAACTACGGACAAACGACGGAGGCTATATTCCGAGGGTGGATGCCATCCGGATTCTCGGCATGATGGTCGAGTCGAGTGGCTCTAACAACCAGACAGTGCTGCGTCTCACTAAGAAGACGGACAATGCCATCAGATTAATAAGAAGAGTGGCCAACCGGCAGCAAGGCCTCGGAGAAGACAACCTCGTGAGATTGGTGCATGCGTTCGTAATGTGTCATTTCACTTACGTCGCGGCCATGCACAACTGGCAAAGATCGGAGCGGGATAAGCTGAACGCATTAATCAGGAAGGCAATCAAGGGAGCCCTCGGTCTCCCCATATACACACACACGGAAAGCTTACTTCAACTCGGCATGCATAACACGCTCGAGGAATTGGCGGAAGCGCAGGAGAGGGCCCAGTTCGTCAGGCTATATATCTACCACACAAGCTGGAAGACACATCCTGCAGGAGCTGGGCGTTCCGCCCACAGTCGTCAAAACAAAGTTCTGCAGCATCCCTCGAGAGCAGCGGGACCGCATCACTGTCGCCCCGATCCCACGAAACGTCCATCCGGAACACAACGTGGGAAGACGTCGGGCGCGCGCGAAGGCCCTCCTGGAAAAGGCTCGTGAACGGGCTTCGGAGAACAGTTTTGTAGACGCAGCTCGCTACGCCGACGGACAGGCCTTCGCTGCGGTTAGCGTAGACCATGAAAGTAAAGTAACGAACGCAATCTCGATTCGGACGACGTCCTCTGAGACCGCAGAGCAGGCTGCAATAGCGATGGCCTTATTAGACGACAAGAGGACATCAATCTACAGTGACTCGAGATCAGCCGTTCGGGCATTTGCCAAAGGAACCATATCCGAGCTGGCCCTAGGGATACTAGGAAGCAAGCAGATCAAGCCACACACAGTGATCTGGTTTCCAGCTTACATGGGACAGATCGAGGGTGCCCCGCCCAGCCTCAATGAGTCGGCACACAATGCTGCGCGAGGGATTTTCAACCGCGTAGCTACGAGTACCACCGGGCAGCGTGACGTTGGGGGTACTGACTATCGGGACTCTCCTCTCTCGTACAACGAAATTACTAAGCACTTTTACTTGGCTCGTAGGATCTACCCCCTCCCGCATTCTAAACTCAATAGACCTCAGGCTTTAACACTAAGGCTTCTACAGACGGGGGCATACCCAAACCCCCTACTTCTTCACAAAATGTACCCCGAAATTCAGACAACAAACACATGCGCACTATGCAATGACTTAGCGAGCTTACCTCACATGCTCTGGCGGTGTCCCGCGTTACGCGGCGATGAAAGCAACAGTTCATCACGTTGGGATGCGGTTCTACGCAGCCCCAACCTCGAAGAACAGTTATGGGCTGTCCAACGGGCCCGCGACGCGGCGGAGAGGCTCGGCCTTTCTGTCCCGACGTGGGAGCGGCCCGCTGCGCGCTAGCACGCGCCCTAAAGGACACTAATAAAGTTATTCATCCATCCATCCATCCATCCATCCATTCACCTCAATATTGCACGTCCCACCATTTGCCGGCATGATACAAGCAAAACGTCTTTTCAATATCCCTGTGATTGATTTACGCATCACATACTGGTGTGGTAAAGGTACTCCATTTTGCACTTTGAAGAAATAGCATAAAAAAAAACTGATCTGAAGGAAGTCTGGGCTGACGGATGAGATAGCTGTACCTATATTTATTTTTGCTTTGGATTCTGGTCCCAGCGTGTCGTCATCTGCACCGTATAGGACGCTATCTGACATGTACATGCGTGATTCTTTTCATTCTCAGCCTGCTATATATACAGGGTGTTTCAGCAAACACTTTCAAAAATTCTTAAAGGTTGCCTGTAGCAGATAACACAATTGTAGTTAATGAGCTGGTCTACTAGAAGAGGCGGACATTACTTGCACAAGAAATTGAAATACATAATCGAATAATTAACCGAAATTCACTCATTAGATTTTTAACTAATTACCTGATGGCCCATAATGCAATTTACAAATTGTAGCCGTGGAGTTCACAAGGTGGACCCACTTGGAACGAATTCTCGGGATGACACCAGTTTTGAGATATTATTTCCCGAACTTTGAGGAGAAGTGCATTCGCGTTCCAGTTACTTTCCTAACAAAACGCCTCTTTTTGCATTGATGCACAAAATTAACTGGAACGCCAATGCATTTCTCCGCAATGTTCGGGAATTAATAGACAGTTTTAGTATTGCGGAAATGGCACCACGCTAAACGCAAATAAATAGCGGTGTCAGACTGCGCATGCTCAGAACGCTATATGAGTTTTGCGCGTAGCATGCGTCCGCTATTTTTCGAATATAGCGGAGACGCTAAACGCTCGCTAAGTTTTTAGCGTTGCAAACATGGCGGCATCCTCGGCCCGAGCGCTTGACATGCAGGCTCGTTTCAAGGCTTGGCGTGGATCCACACGGCTAGTTTGGTTGTCGAGCTGCTCAGTTTGCTGCTTTGACTACTCGCAGCTAGATGGCGCGGCGAAGGTTTGCGCTTAGCGGCGCATCGTTGTCTTACGCTATACTAAAACTCTATCGAAGAGCGTTCCGCAAAGATTTAGCGTGCGTAACACGCTAACGCTAACGCAAGCATTTTCCGCAATACTAAATGTCTCTAATATCTCGAAACTGGTGTCACCCTGCGAATTAATTCTAAGTGGATCCGCCTTGCGAACTCCGCGGCTACAATTTATAAATTGCAATATGGCCATCAGGTAATTAGTTAAAAACTTACAGAATTTTTGTTCATTAGTCAATTATGCATTTCAGGTTTTGTGCAAGTAATGTCCGCTTCTTCGAGTAGACCAGTTCATTAACTAGAATTGGGCTATCTGCCACAGACAACCTTAAATAAATTTTGAAAGTGTTCGCTGAAACACCCTGTATTTAAACCGCGCCTGTTTGAAGAACCCTTCACTAGGCGCTATTAAACATTGCGTGAGCTCACTGATTGCAAACAGGAGATGAAATTCGTGAGCCTTAGTATTTTTAATAAAATTAGTCTTAAAAGAAATTCGGATGCACTGAGATACCTGTGCTATTCAGCATTATTAAAGTGTTAGAAAGACACGTTCTAAGGTCTTTGATTCTTGGTGAGCCAAGAGATTTTGGAACCGAACTTCGCAAGGACGTCCTTTAGCAGTGAGCAATTGGAAATGCTTAAAAAGTTGTCCCACTACCGCTCGCGTTCGTGCCGATTGAGGCTGGTCGAATCCCTCGTGAGCACGTATTCGGATAATTTCCAATTGCTTTTGAGGCACAGTGATTGTTTTCTAATTCTAGTCATCAGGATCGTGACAGATGCCAAGGAATAACAGAGCAATAAAAAGAAAGAAAGCCGGGCTATTACAGATAGCCCTTCTCATTCGCTCAGTTCCGAATTACCGGAGAAGAGAGTATGATCAAACATCAATTGTAGCGTTGTGTCCTGTGTGCTTCTTATTGTCGTCCCACGGTTTCTTTTTTTTTTTTTGCGCTAGTTAATAATGTCAGAAGCACCAATCAGCCCAGTTTTGTCAAAGCAATTTCGCGAGAACCATTGGTTGCGGGTGCCGAAAATACATTCCGATACAGCGATTTTGCTAGACTACGCAAAACAGGCATGAAATATTACAACATGCAAGACAAGTCCAAAACAAGAAATTTCAGACTTCGGTAAATGATATTTAAATGGGCGTTAGAATCCACATAATAACTACATCTATCTCTGAATTCAGTTCTAATGGGTGGCAGGTACGCTTACCCAGACGCACATGTCTAGACATCTACGAGCCTTGCTCATAAGCATCAACGACACTTGAAATTATCTATTCTTACAAAAAAAAATAAAGGATCACATTTACACATTAGTACCATCGAAGCGCCATGGCGATCAGGCAATATCCATATCGTTCAACAGAGTCATGTGATAGATAGACAAATAACTTTATTGAAGGCCGAGGGAGGAGAGCCGGGTTTTACCCCGACCCCCTTGCGGGCCGTTCCCATGTTGGGACAGGCAGGAAGTACGTGCCCGTGGCATCAAGGGTCCCTTGGATTTCCCGAAGCTGACGGTGAAGATCCGTGCTTTTGATGGCGGAATAAAAGCCTTGTCTTGAGATCATGTTTGCCTTGAGTTCCTTGGGTATGTGGGGGCAGTCCCACAGCATTTGTTCAAATGTACACACACGCCCCCCACAGTCTGGGCAATCAGGAGATATATCCATATATACCAAAACGCCAGCTGGACTGGGGTTTAACCCCTGTCTGTAGCAGTCTGAGCGTAATTTCTTGTCCTCTGGTGAGAAGAGTCGTGTGGCTAGGGAAGTATTTTACAACATGAAACCAGCGCTTACTCAAGGTCGCTCACAATGACGAGACAGCCGTAGAAGTTGGGCAATGGGATGAATACGTCGCTTCACGTTTCCAGCTTTTCATGCTGAAGTTGTTTGAATCACGCCGAAAAAAATAGGAGGACAGAACACACAAACAAGAGAAGCACTTCAAGAAATTCAACGTTCAAAAATTATCGTGGCGTCGCTCGGCGCTAATGTACTTCCCCTCAAACGGCCTTGTACAGACGGCCTTGTAGACGAGCATCCGCCGCGGCTGTGGGAGGCAAGTGCTGCCGCCGGGTACCTACCGGTAAAATAGGTACAAGCGCGCTACCGGCCTGGTGCTCGGCCATTATGGGACCTCAACGCTTGGAAAGGGGTGTTTGACCTCAACCCGAAGGTGCCCCCACCTCAATAGGTGCTTGGGACGCCACATGGGAAATGACCGCCATGGGAGCGGCCCAGACACCACTTGATTTCCGTGCTCACGTTGGTTTCGACGGGAATTCAGGGCGCAGGCTCCTTTCCCAAGCGTATCACCCCTGAAGGAAGCCGAACGCCAGGCCGGGGTACGCTTGTACCCTTTTGAACCAGTGGGTGCCCGGCGGCGGTGAGAATCGAACCCACAGCCTCCCGCAGCCGAGGCGGGCGTTCTACCACTACGCAAGGTGAAAGCTGGGGAAGTGCGGAGCAGTGATTCACCGGTGTTTACCTTGTGTTTTCCTTGTGTTTATCTTATCTTATCATGCGTTTATCTTGTGTTTAGCTATCTTTTTCACGATGTTGGAATTAGCTTGCCTGCGCTGGCGAGCACCTTCCGCTTCTCGGACGCGCACCGCTTGATCAGCCTTGCGTCGGCGCTGCCTTTCACGGGCGAGCGCCCGCTGTCGCTCCAAGCGTGCTTGCTGCTCGGTGTCCATTGTGCGTTCCGGAGCGCGGGAACGGATTCTCTAGGCGCGCTCCTCCTCTCCTGACAGATGTCGCGCGCTGGTGAGCGAAATCCTGGAACTTGTGGGGTGGTGGCGTCCTCTCGTGCGCTGCGCTGGTATCAACCGGGCGTGGTACAAGCGATCTTAACAAATTTCTGTTAATTAATTCGATTAATTCATGAGTATTCCTGTATTTTATGTTATTCTGAATCTAGTTAGTTTAAGTTTACCCGGTTTTGCGCTGGTATTGGCAGGTTTTGGCCCTGTTTTGCGCGTGTATTTTCTGAGCGTGACGACATGACACATTAGACGCCCACAGCCCGGGCTCCTAAAGTGCTCCACACTTAAAAATTCAAAGACCAACATGAACATAGGCGAACTAGAGCGAATCGCCAGAGAAACCACCATTCTGCGTCACGAAAGCCACCTACACTCGTTGCGAAAAGACTACTCCAATTTCATCTCTTTTTTTTCGCAGATCAATGCATGTTCGTCACCAACTTGGTGTCAACAGCTCTCCCTCTCGGTAGGCTTTCCTGATCAGAGGGGTTTCTTGGAAATTGGGAATTCAACACCGGAACAAGAAATAGAATGTAACGTAAGGACTTCGTCGACCGCGTTTCTAAGGGCATTAAGGAAACCTTAAGCCTTTCGGCACATACGAAGGGTACGATCGAATTTCGCTTGTTTAACGATTAACTGAAGTTTTGTTTGCGAATGAACAGTGTTGCATTTCGTTTAATAAGATAACACCGCATTATTTATTTATTTATTTATTTATTTATTTATTTATTTATTTATTTATTTATTTATTTATTTATTTATTTATTTATTATTCAATCTATAGAAGGAACAAGTCTATAGGTGACGCCGTAGTAGAATGATTTTTAGAATTTCACCATATGACGAAGGCATAATGAAGTAAGCAGGACCACTCATTTCATTGATCTCAGAAACGCCATATTCCAAAACAATATTGCAATGTTGTTTGTAGGTTCATGATTAAAGCCACATACTAAAACATTTTGCTTATGTACACGTCACTATCACATATCTTATTGATTTACAACAAGACTGTCATAACGATCCTCAAAATGGGCGACGCTCTCTTAGTACACAATGGGCTACAATTTCCCAAGAGCAAATTTTTTTGGCAAACGTTAGCGGCGATTACTTAATGGAAAGCGTTGGCGCAAGAATAAGAATACAACTGAGCTCTAACGATCAGACTTCGCCCACACAAAGCATTGAAGAAATAGGACGTCCCTAAGCAAATGTCATTCTGTTATATTTACTCTTTCTTTTTATTTCATAAAAGCAGCCACCGTTCAGGGTGACCTGAAAAGAAATATCTCTTATCTATAACGGAAATCCTGTTCTTTTTCCAATTCCTTCCATGCTCCAAGCATTTCCGCACCACTAAGGACGATCCCTTTTTTTTTTTCAATTTTTGGTTCTCGTTGTTCCACTGTTCCCTTCTCCTTCACCTTTTACTGCAAACGACTGTCGCAGAATCCGCGGCGGCAAAGAGCAAAATGGCGCGCCGCCTGCTTTGTTCTGGCTGCCAATGATGCAATAAAAGTCACTCTGGTGGAAGAAAATGGGGCATGAGGGAAATCGAGTTTTTTTTTTTTTTTTTCACCCTTGTTCGTTGCAGCCCGCCTGGCCCGACCTCAGGTTATTTCTTCGAAAGTGCAATGATGGTGAATACACAAGGGAATGAAAAAAACAGAGGAAGAAACTGAAAAATAGCTCTGAAAATGTGTTACTGAAGGAAAAAGGCTGGTGAAAAAGCCTTTGGTACTTCCGAAGGAGCGTTTACGTGTTTGTCCGCTATGCTACTAGCGATGGCCTAACTCCCCAAGGTTTGCAAAGTGCGTGTTTCTCTTCATTGCGGGCAGGCTTTTAGGCCGTTGTCGTCAGACGTGTCTTCTTATCCCCTCTTGCCATCGTATTCTCGAGCATTTGTTTAGCCTTTTTTCCTCCCCTGGCGGCATCTCGCTTGCGTGGGCACTTGCAGCCTATGACTCATACTTACGATATTTTCGTAACTTCATTCCATTTACCTCTTTTTTTTATAAATATTATTACGAAAGAAAAAAAAAGGTTGACGCCATTATTGGTGCCGGCTACTCTTTTTCGCCGAACAAGACAAACGAAGGCGTATCAGATGTGTTAAAAGAGCGCAAGTAAAGGAACAGCGTATCAGATGGCGTTTTTCAGTATCATATTGTGGACATTCCAGCAATAGGTTATGTATGTCTTCATCCAGAAAGCCACAAATGCATTGAGGACTATCAGCGCGACAAAATTTTATGTAGTAAATGTCTTGCAAACGCGGTACCAAGTCTCATGCGGTAAACTAGTGTTCCAAAAGACATGCTGGCATATATTTAATGTGCGTCGTATAAGCAAATCAAGGCAAGAGGTAATGGTAAATAATACTGAAGGTTTTAAAGTTTGATCAAACTAGGTTTCTTTGCAACTACGAACTGTAGTCTGTCCTAATATATGGCGCAACCCTCCTTGCGATAGCGGACGTCCTGATGAATGTCCTGCCGAATGACTGACATACAGGACAGCACTCGTATAATGAATCAGCTCACATATAGTTATATTTGTATTTCTCCTACAGTTGTGCCCGGCACTGTTCAGTATAGAATTACGCAAAGAAATAACAAACTCTACCTCATTATTCTCCCTGCAACAAATATTCGTCCTCATGCACGTAAATCGTTAATAAAGCGAAGCTTTATATGCCTTCTTTCCCAGAGCTTGGCACGTCTGCTGCATCAGTTTCTGACCGAGAAAAAGTGGGCAGGTCCTGTAGATAGAGCAATAGTAAACTGGGCTGATCCTGGAGGCAATGCAAATCACGGCCATGTATTTCACGTGGACTGCGTGATCGGCACATCCATGTCTAATGAATTTACCGGGTAGGAACGTAATTTCTATGCGGCAAACTGTGTTTCAAAAGAGGGACAGTTCTATAACAGTTCAATAACCACTTCACAAAAACTTCCCTTCGCACAGATTGCAAAGTGTGCATTGAGACTGCATTCCTTTTTTTCGTTAGGACCGAAGCTTTCTGGTAGAATTAGGTTGCGTAGTTCCTTATCTGGTCTTGCTGTTTTTCAAGCGAAGACTCGTTTCTTTCCAAGCTAGAGAAGTGCCATGTAGAAGCCAAGATGCAGCCGATGTTGAAGCATTGTAATCAAACAAACGACTCGCAATGCAGGTGATGTTGTCTCTCTCAAAGTCTCGAAATCGTCTTTAGGGGAGCACATTAAAACAGTTTGTATGCTGCACGGGAATACCTGGCACAGTGCTTTATCGCAATGACATCTCAAGGAGAAAATAGCTTTCAGAGAAAGCAGAATATTATTAGAAAAATTAGACTTCGCAACATAATGAATTCGTCGTTAAGCCATTTACTTACGCGCCGTCCATTGCGATGTAAAAGATTAAAAAAAGTTTCAGAAAAAAATTTTTTCTCGTATTTCTCTCCACACAAAAAAAAGCTATGAAAAAGCGGCTCCTCCTGTTATTAAAATTTCAGCCTACAGATCACATAATTTTACACGAAATTAATAATATTTTATGCTGATGACTACATCCTTGCTGGAATTAACACTATTTTCCACAACTAATTCGAACTTGAATATTGGTATGGTTGAGAAGTGTGTACACTTGCAGCTTTTGTACGATGTAATCTTATTTTTGCGGATACGCAACATCTATGTTTGCGCAAATGGGCACTACTGGTGAACCGCTAACGTTAAATAACATAATAAATACATCAAAGAAGGAAAATTAACAGTGGTTTCTTTCCGATGCATTAATTATGGATGAGTTGGAGTTAAGTAAATATGGCAATAAATCTTACAACAAAACGATGCGGTGGCGTACGCACGACAGATTACATTCGCATTCGATCTTGCTACCGTAATCTTGATCCGTGCGCTGCTCAGTAACATCTGCCTCTAGGTCACTTGATGTGCAAATGGAACGATAGTTTCATAGGAAAATATCATAGGAAAAGTCAACATCAAACGTGCTTAAAAAAAACGCGCCTTGATTTTGAAATGTTTCTTTTTAAGCACGACTACGAGAATGGTAGGCTTAGAACACCAAAGTAAACCACGAGAAGTGTTGTCGAGTCCACTGAATCAGCTGCTCCTTTATCAGCAGGACACTTCTTACACCGCACAATGTGACTATGAAAGCACGATTCATTCGAAAATATGCAATTAGGGCCGCAGCACTAGAATACAGCTGGCCGGTCCCTTTCGTTTGCGTCCCTTTCGAAAACATCAATATTCACTTTACACTACAACAAGGTGTCAGCATAAGTTGATACTTTATAGTTGGGTACATAGACAGTGTATTCGCATAACAATCATAATAAACCCAAATATAATTTAAGCAAACATTCATCAGTTACAAGAAAAGGAGTGCACTCATGCAACGTTTCTATGTATAGAGAGCTTACGTTTCGCATTGTTTCTCCATATTCAAACAACCTTGCCTAAGTACACGTCACCGCCAACCCATGTCACTGAAAAGATACGAGAACCTGGAATAGTACAAAACTATAAAAATGACGTGAACATCGTAAAATGCAAACTAATATGTCGTTACAGGGAAGGCTGAGTCATTCAGTGCCGCAATTGCGTGTGTTTACCATAAATTTATGTTTTAAAGTGTTTTGTTTACATCGATATGTCCACTATGCTGAACGTTGTTCTCAACATTTCAAGTTTTTGCAAAAAAAGGAGCTGCCTTCTTGTCTCGTTTTTTTTTTTACATTTCAGTATTTTTATAAATTTTACATTCCTAGCCGTTCCCCATAGTTATGGATCCTTATAAGATGAACTTCATTGTGACATTATTGGTACTGACCATGCTGTCTTAGTGGATATGGAGTTGTGCTGTTAAGCACAAGGTACCGGGTTCAATATTGTTTCGATTCTGGTGGCCGCATTTTGATGGGTCGAAATGCAAAGACATGCGTTTACCGTGCTTTGGGCGCACGTTGAAGAAGCCCAGGTGGTGAAAATTATTCCGCCGTCCCGCACTATATACAGAGTGCCGCATAATCAGATCATTGATTTTTATTTAAAAGCCCAGAATGTAACATGGGTAGGCCCGTTTACTATGATAATCCCTTGTCATATGTGATTGCTTTTATTTCACTCTTTCATTGGCGGTAGAAATTCCAACCTCTAATTGAATTAAGCTTTCACCCTCAGACCTTCGATTTCAGCTCTGGACCGAAGACCTTTTCAGTATTCTAACCTAATCCTCGTTTTCAAGCTGCCTAAACGAAAGAAAGTATTTAGTTACGGGCAAGGGGGTGTGGTTGGCACGAGCATGCAACAAGAACGTGACAAGTTTTCACGCTTATTTGTATTGCAGTAAACCACTGCGTCCATTTGAAGACGGGGCCCTTCGATGTCACATACTTTAGCAATTCAATTAGAATTTTCTGGTGCAATCACGGGGCGGAGTGGTGCAGGCAAGAGCTTTAGAGGACGTTCAGTGGAGTATCAGCGCGTGGAGCGCTTCCTTCCCTTAAATATCAGGCGCAATTCTCTATATTCGAGATCCGTGAAGAAGCGAATAACCAATTGAGGCCGAAAAATAACGCTTCTTTCTTTCTTTCTTTCTTTCTTTCTTTCTTTCTTTCTTTCTTTCTTTCTTTCTTCTTTCTTCTTTCTTTCTTTCTTTCTTTCTTTCTTTCTTTCTTTCTTTCTTTCGTGCATTAGTCTGGGGTTTATGTAATAATCAGTTTGTAATCGCCTGTAGTGTACTGCTTGCGCCCTGTCTAACCTAGCGTGAGGGAATGGGTATACGCGTCTCTGTAACAGGTAGTGTGTCGTGATGTCGTGGAGCCTGGTCAACGCGGTGAGCCGCTTTCTTTCTTTCTTTCTTTCTTTCTTTCTCTTTCTTTCTTTCTTTCTTTCTTTCTTTTGCACAGCTTTAATCTACGCGGCTGTGGTAACTATTTGCGCCTCCATAGAACATTGGTAACGAAAGTGCAGAGTATTCTAGGTATATTTAATTAGCTAAAATTGGAGAAACAGCAGAGGGTAGGACAGTGCATAATCTAAAATCTTTCTGAATTGCAATCCCGCATTATGAAACAAGGTGGCTTTAAATCGCGCTGTAGCTTAATTTCAAGAACCAAGGAATTTTATTTGTGCGCCCTATATTCAAACGAGATTTCTGCAAGCTTTATGCTAACTTAAAAGAGGCAACTTAAAAAAAATTAAAGATTATCACTCGAGTATAAGTGATGAGCACAGATTTTCATATCGATGCATGGGCAAGTCCTTTTTTTCCAGTTTTAAATATTTTAATGACAAAAAAAACAATAATCAAGCAACTTTTTTTATATCTGTTGGAGCAAGGTTTTCCAGTGCAAATAAATTGTCTGGCCATTTCGAAAAGCAGGGCCATACAAGACACGAAAGTAATGGACGCAGCGGGAATGTGCGAGACGTATGTAGCCTTGGTTTGTGAGGGCCAGTGCTATGGTCGCTTCCTCTTCCGCTTCGGCATATGCCGTGTTCACGGTGACGCTCGTGAGGTGGTTACCTCGGTGGCTAGTAACTGCCGCCACGAAACTCTTCCCGTCTCGATAACGGGCTGCGCCGGTGAAGACTGCCTCCTTGTCATCGGAGTAACTTTGGTGCATGTGTTGTGCCCTGGCTTTACGTCTCCCCAGTCCGGTAGAGGCTTAGCCCAATTTTACGAAGTGTATGATATATTAAAATACACAGCTTTTTACCGTCATTATCGATGCCGGTTATCTAATAAATCGTAAGGTATATATCGTAAACGGACGGTTTCTAATATATCTTAAAAGCGTGCCATACATTCAGGCCGGAATATCAACGCATACTACTTACCGTACTCAAGACCGGCCATAATACAGGCTTGAGTAGCACTAACTTGCAAAGAGCTTGCATCAAAAGCTGTATTTTCTATGTTAGGCTCACACAGAAGTACGTCGTTAAACGTATAATACCAATATGAAAATATTTTACTGCTCTCCCATAATGCACGACTTAAATGGCGATAAGAACACTTCAATGTTCCATTTTGATATCTAAGGGTCCTTATTGAATCCGTGTCTGCAAATGAGTCATAAAATTATACGTAAGACTCAGAAGCGCTGTATGTTCTTTATATGATATGGGATTTTTGAAAAAAGACTGAAAGTAAGAATGCTCCATAATTACGTTTTCTTGTTACAAGAAACGTTCGAAAATTGAAATTCTAACAGTTTCCGGAGCTCAGGCAACGAAGCCCCATATCCAGCGCGCAAAGCGGTAATGGTCATTATGCATTATCTGTCCATCTCGTAAAGTGCTGCGAGCTTCCAGGATTATTACCAATGTCAAGATCTATGGAAAGACTGTGTTAAAAATCATCAGTACGTAGGAATGCATCAACACATGTAGACCTTGCGCACTTGAAACAGAAATCACATACAACATTTTATGTAGAGCACTGAAAATACAACCTCTCCCCCAAGTGATCTAAGGCGCATGACTGATTGGCCCCGAAAGATACAAAGCAGCCACTGCATTCAGTCTGCAATCAGCTGCAGTATTGTTCCATTCGAAGAGAGCGCCTCATACCGCGAATATTTGCCGGTGCGTTAATGAGCGTGGCCCGTTAGCCTAATTGAAAGAGCCTACGGAGGACATTACGTTCATGCGTCACTAATTGCCTGTGCAGACTGGCACATTCCTGGATGCGAAAGAGTGCATAGCTTTCACTAGTCGTTTTTCCCCATTAGGGTACAGAATAGCTTTGCGATCATGATTGTCCCAAAGTTCACCATAGGCCTTAAACCTTGGATTCAGCGAAATTTCCATATGGTAATGGCTGTGTGACGCACGCAGTCACGCACAGCCTCCCCCCTCCCCTCCCCCCTCCCGCAACCCACACAAACACAAACGTCGTGATTCAATGGCTGTGGCGTTGTGCTTCTGAGTCCTTAATCAGAGGCCTGACTCCCACACGCAGCGGCCGCTTTCCGGGGGGGCGAATTCAGGAACGCTAGATTATAAACTTTTAACTCGTATTATTGCAATCTTCCCTGATATTCCTGGTACTATTTGGTATTCTACAAGCTGCGACATTTATGGCAGAAAGTACGCGCACTCAAAATTGGCAAATTTACTGTGACTACAAAGCAGCTCTGGAGACACTAATGCAACGCTGTTTTCATGGTGACCGTTCTTCCCATTCCTACGAAATTAAGAAAATGATGACGCTCGCCTCTTGTTCCGGTCATATCCATTTGAGATTGATTCCAAGGTACATTTTAATAACGGGCAATAAAGTAGCGGACAGAATGGTTGTCGTGACACCAACTTTGAGTGAACTCACACCAATGCCATTTTGTGTATTCATACAAAAACAGCACTTCAGGCAAAGCAATGAGCATTTGCTTCGATGAGCGGACAAAATTGTCTCTCGTGAACGTCTTAGGCCCTATCTTACGTTTCGCACCGTACCTCAAGATAGAACTGGCTTTAGACACATTCTTACATCGTCTACCCCTCGAAGTAGCGTACACACCTCGTTTTTATTGCGATAGCAATTATATGCACACTACATCCGCATTTCTGCCATCGCCGTTGTCGTCGCCGTCGTCGCCACCGTGAGGTTCTGTATAAAGTCCACGCGTGATAAAGTCGTCGCCGCGCGCCGTACGCTTTATGTGCGAGTGAAACCATACGACCGTCAGCCGGAAATCGCAGCTCGCGCACGCAAGGGCAGGAAGCGCGAAGGAAGCGTGCATTCTTCCAGTCGCGCACAACGCTCCGCGGGGACGGTATGGAGGTAGGTGGAGGAACCTGGGCCGCGCGCTCCATCCGGAGGAGGGGAGGGTTGTTCTCCGTCATGAGCCCGCCCGCGCGGCTCTATCTTGAAAGTCATCTGCGGCGGGGGCAGAGTCCGCAATAACTGTGTTTTCGCGGCTAAGATCGCGTTGATGCATGAAGCTCAATTCGCTCGCTGCCGCCGCGCTCACTCACTCCAGCGTTTTGACAGCGAGTTTCCGCGGTCATCGAGTGAGATGTTTTCATGTTTTCTTGTGCGCGCGTGACACCATGCTTGTTAATTTAGTTAGTGTGCCTATGTTTACAAGTTTACACGGCCGATAAATCTACTATTCTTACTTTATGTAGGTCTCCAGTAATTTGCTATCGCAATCGATGCTTTGCCTTTCGGACGAAACTGCGACATTTTTGATATCGTGTACAAAATAGGCCGTTTTCAGACTACGTACATTGTGGCACTCCGGAATCTCCTGTGAAACATATCCTCGTCGAATGTCCACAATGTGACACTTCGTGATAGTCTTGAAATTTTATATATGCGTCCTTATCAGTAAAAAAATTGCGCGTCTCTCCTCGTGTCTCTGCATAAAAATAAGAAGCTATGAAAGCCTTGCGCGATGTTATTGTGGACAGTGACCTATTTGAGTGGCGTAATTTTAGAGCGCAGCTCTTAGGCGCCCGTTCCTGCGGCGAGCGTCTGCGATATCCGTCGTAATCGAGCGAATGAGCACAGAGAAAGATGAAAGCAAGCGCGGAGCGCAGCGGGAGATAGCGAAGACAGCGTGAGGAGGAAACCGGAGGAGGAGGGAATGGCGAAAGCGTCAGAAGAAAAGCGTAGTGCAGCGCAAGATGGCCTTTGCGGCGACGATGGCTACGAGATGGCGCCAGAGTAGCCCGCGTCGTCTGCGTGGAAACAAAGCGCTGCATGAGCGGAGGTCTGTCTGCCGCGGCTGCTGTGAATTGCGCCCACGTGTCACCCACGCGTTGCTTCTTGCGATCTTCCGATTAGCGAGGCAGTCGCACCACACTTCGCTCCGTTTTCAACCTGCCGCACGAGACAGATTGTCCGGGCCAGCCAATATATCGCGAAATGAAGACACGTATACAGCTGCGCTCAAATTTCTCCTTAGGCAGTACCGTAAGCGTCGGTCAACTTTTTGTCTCACAACGACGGCATGATGACTTAGTCGTGCCGTTGACATTTTGTGTGATTTAGTGTGCTGTTCCTTTTTCAACTGAATTTATTATCATGAAAACGTTCCCACGTTAAGGACTGATTATGCACTTTGCTTGGCACTGATGATTTCTGCAAGGTCAGAGACTACTTGTGCTTGTCACGGGTCATACGATCACTCTGCATTAGGCATGATTTATATAGATTCGCATTTTACGTCATCTTTCAATATTTGTAGAGCGTAGGTACAGAGGTTGTTTAATTCTAAGCGATTGTGAAAGCTTCTGAATATTTTTTTAATAATCATACTGTTCCCTTGTGTAGCGTTTCTTATATGCACGCGATTTTGAAATAGCGGGCTCTTCAGTAGCCAAACTTTCACTAACGTTGCAGTTAATAAATAATAAAACCTTTCATAGAAAAGATTGACTGACCGAATGGCGTCTGCAATGCGGTTCTACGTGGCCAGCAAATTACCGTTGACCTTGATACCTGCTTTCACAACTATTATGTGCTTTATTTTTACTCACTGAGGTATCGCTATATGTTTACTACGACATGTATGTCTTATTTAATCATGCATGCGGGACTCAGCTTCAAAATTCCCTAATTTCTTGAGTTCCCTGACTTATTTTCATTGTTTTTATAGCACCTAAAATATCGGCAGCATGATGATTGCTAGTAGTCAGGTTGATAATATTTTATTTTAGATGTGTTAAAATTATTATCAGAAGTAATTCGATTCAGTACTGAGGAAGCCATGAACATTTTTGAAATTTCTCGGTTCCTTAGCACCGCAACAGTAGGCACCCCAAACGTGTGACACTCCGCGTTTTTTTTTTATATTGTAGCTTGTAATTTGCAGTGTAATAGATAAGTACAGTTTTCGCCAAAAGTATGCGGGCTAACTTGCCTGCGACCGCTACGCTGAATACAGGCTGTCTGTTTCTCTAGTATGTCATATGTTTCAACGCCGTCGGGAATAAAATGAAACCTCGTACTGTATATCAGATGCGTGGATTGTCAGGAACGCCACGTGAATTTCACCATGCAGCCAAACCACATATATTCTAAAAGTGTAGAGTAGCCCATACACTTTTCCAAGAAGGCTGAACATTAAACAACTTCATCTTATGTGCCTTTCCGTGTAGATCATTACTAAACGTGCGCGAATGCATTTCCGTGTCCAAAGTTCGCAGATATGCTCTTTTTGAGCGAACTATCTGGCGCACACTTACATATTACATGCTTTCTTTAAGAATAGTTATTACGAGTTCAGTAGTCGCCCATATACACTTAGAAAATTATGTCGTAATTGTCTTGTAGAGTAATCTGGATATGCTTGTTTAAGGTTTAAAAATTTGTCACGTTGTCATCCTCTGCTGGCGCGAAAATCTAGCTACAACATAGCAGAATTGCCTGAATTCTGTGGCGATAGCTAGGTCGCACTTTTACGAAAACCTGGCACTTGCTATTCTTCGGACTGTCATAAACATAAATCGGTTAGAAGTAAATAATAAAACACGTATACATCACAAGTAATTTTATTGTTCCTCGCTATGCGGTGAAAGTTAATGAGCGCGCCAGAAAGCCGAGTCGCACCCATGTTCGAGCCCCTCAGGATATTGATCGAATACGCACCAGAGCATTTCCTGCAGCCGCTAATGAAATTTCGATAATGTTACGAACAGACTTGTCCCACTACGTGTGCATGACCAATAACACCGTGAAACATATGTAAGTATATTGATATTAGATCCTCTTTTCCTCATCCTGTTTGAACACGGAAGTTGTTATTCTCATTCTGGGTTCTTTACATTTATGCTATCGAGTTTACGGCGTCCCGTAACTATGTTATATAGTACTGCTCCTTGACCCATCAGGTCGATATGAGATAACGCAAACACGCTGAATTCGTGATGTGCATTGTTTTTTGTTTATTTATTTTATGTTATTTTCATTTATTTATTTTTGGGGGGGAGAGGGGGATGTTTAAACACAGGGAGTCCGCTGAAAACACAAATCGAGTATACACGGGAGTGACAGTGGCTGTTCGAGATTCGATGAGATAGTTGTCCCGGGACTGGCAGTATAAACATTAGAGAAAAGTTCGAGTGAACACTTCACAAGCTTCGACAAAGCTACAGCCCTGCAACACAACTTCAGTTCCACCCCTGTGACTAATAAACATAGATACTTCCTCAGGAAAACGAAACGCTTCAATGGTTGCACACAATGGTTTTCTCAATTTGTCTTATGCAATAGATTATTTTACGTTAGCATAGTGGTTTTCTATTAAGAATATAAACACAAAATAATATTGTCTATTGTAATAAAACAAGGCGGTTAGAACGGGACCTTAATTTTTATTGCGTAAGAACTTTAGTTCATATAGTGTTACTCATGATCCTTATTATAGAGTGGGCCAATAGAGAAGGTGCATTGCGCGCAAGTAAAGTTGACGATGCTAAATTTATTTTTCAATGTTAATTTTGCCAAACTTTTTTTTATTTATAAGTCGAGGACCAACGCTTATGTACTTAGCTTCAATCTAAACATTCCTTGCGAGTAAATATTGGCCTAAGGATCCCCTTGAAGCAAACTTCAAAATGTGGTTGATCCCTCTTATATAGGAATCGGTATAGAACACGAAAGTGAAACGTGTCTTCACAGAAGTAGTGTAATGTTTATTGCACATTGATATATAATGTCTATTGGTGTTTTGTGGCTAAAGCGCCCTTAGGCGTTGATGCACCCACGCTGACGCCTGGTGGCACGTCTCCTCCATCACGACTACCAACGTCGATGACCATGAGCAACCGTCGTGCATATGGAAGCTGCACTACGCTGCACACGCTAGCACAACGCGAAAGACGAAGCACGTAAGTGACACACTAATACAACGCGCAATACAAAGCACGTAACTGAATCGTCACCGAGTCAAATCAGCGCGTACAGCGCGTCGTAATTGCAGCCTCCGCGATCAACTTCAGAAACATTTTCAGAGCTAATTGCGGAGGCCACGCTCCGCTGTGCTGAGTACGGTGAACTAGGTGGCGTTGGTAGTGCTTCTTGATGCCAGCGTCCCTTCGAATGCTGGCATCGAGGCGTCGTAGTGCTGAGACCACCGAAGCGTTCACTGTCGGTGCGCGTTAGTGTCATAATGCAGTACTTCTCTTTTCTGCTCGTAGGCGGCGGCACCGCCCCGATCAAGAACGCGGGTACACGGAGGAGTGTTAGATATATAAGGCGCGTCTGTGTAGCTCTCTGCAAATGCGTTTGTGGGGCAATGGGTTAAACGCTCGGCGATCTATCGTCGCGGACCGAGAGGTCGTGGGTTCGATTTCCAAATTTTGCATGTTTGTGGAACTTTTTCTTCTGGTTTCTTTCTTTGTATTATGTTCTATGACGTATTTCCGTGACGGAAATACGTCAGTGAAGTCTTGGTGGACCCCGGCATAAAACACTTTCGTGTTAAAAAGGCCAATATCAGACAACTACACCTAAATAGCTAGCAATGATGTTCTCGTGACAGAGTTTGAGAGTCATCGTGAGTTACATCGCGCTTCTATGCCGTTCCCTTTTTTTTCTCTGACTATGTTTTTATCCGTCTCTGCTACAATCGCCTTCATTTCCGTTTACGCCCTTAAACCAGCGCGGGTAGCCAGCCGGTCTATTCACTCTTTGTATTCCCTCTCTTAATGAAGTTCTTGCTTTTCATTGAACTTTTTTGGTGCCGAATCACTGAAATCTGCAAAATACTGAATTCGATGCTAGAAAACATTTAGCTTCAGAAAGGGCATGGTAAAGCATAAGATACTGTTGCATTTCACGCACAAAAATCAGAATGCTCTCAAATGACAGACGCTAAACTAGCTTCCCGCGTTAGGGTTACTGTGGTTTGACCAAAGTGACCTGATTCTGCACCGGTGAGACCACTGTCTGTTACTGAAACCGGAAGGTAGTAATGATAGATGTTGATTCCTGCAAAGACATTTCTCCAGCCAAAGCATCTCAGTGACGGTGTATAAGCTTTTTCCTTAGCAGGTAAATTTCTCTTTGACATGCTCAGTGGTTTTCAGCGTTAAATTAGTTGTTATCCTTTCAAGTTATTGGAATTCCTCGCTAAACGCTCCTATGTTCTAAACAGCACCAGTTTTCTAATTCAGAACATTCGCCTATCAATTATAATGCGTTTAGCAGCAGTATTATTGAGTGTGTGACAGGTCCTCCACATGATTAGTTCATGCAATCTTCCTCATTGGCGCCCTTTTAGAATTTAGTGGGCCAGGTGTCAAAGACAGGGTGAAGGCGTCTTGGAGTTTGCTAAATTTCGGCAGAGGTTTTTCGCCTTATTTAAGTCGGTGCGACTCAAGCGTCAGTTCTAGTTTCCTGATAAAACAGGCGCTTTTGTGTGCACTGCAAAGAAATAAAAGACTTTATGAACGCTAGAACACAAGACGATTTGCCGAACCTTCCTTGATTCGGCAAGAGCATGCCTTCATTTTAACGCGATAGCGTTAAGGGCCCCGTGTCGCAAAAAATCCGGAGTCGGTGTCGTCCGTGGCGGAAAAAAATCATGCATAGCCACCCCGACCGCGCAGGCCCTCCGCGTGGCGCAAGGTGTTAGCGAAGGAGAAAATCATCCCGAACAACCACGACGGCGCAGGCCCTCCAAGTGGTGCAAGGTTTTAGTGAACAAAATTTGAATTCTTCGCAGTGAAATCCGTCATAAAAATGGTAAAGTACGACTTAACCACAACTTACAGACATGGTGGCGTCGGATTGTAATTTGAATGTACGAGAAAACATAATTCTGTTGCGAGCAAACTCAAACACAAACCTCTTTTGCCAGCATTTCTACCATAAAAACACCGGCTCACTCGGGTAGCCTACTTGCGAACGTCTTATCTAGATGGCGCTGGAATCCTCGGCAGGTCAAAAATGCGTATTCGACACGCGCGCGCGTCGCGGCAATAGCAAACAATTAATAAAATAATGAAAAAAGGTCCTAGGGCCCTCACATTTTAATATGACTTATATTGTCCCCTGGAGAAACGTCTTCCCCAATGCATTTCTCCTGCTATAACCAAAGTTTGGATGCAGTATGTGTAAATAACTAAATAAAAATAAAATTTCTGTTTAAAAGTGAAGCCGACTTCAAGGGAACCAGTGTAAGCTTCGTCTTAGTAAGCTGGCTTGCCCACGTTCGACGTTGCAGTGAATGAAGCCTTCTTACTGGGTGCGAACGATGCGATGCGAACGGGTCCCGATAACGCTATCGCGTTCTACTCTTAAAGGCGAAGCTTAAGGGTCCTCCAATTTTTTAAAAGCAACAATTCCTTTAGCTTTCTATAAGGGAGGTGAACGTGATAAAAGTTAAGGTAAAGGTCACCAATTCTCTCGTGCTCACTAAAAGAAAATCTGGGAAAAGAACAGACAGGGCCTGTCCTGTGATTCGACTTCTTATTGTGTCGTGTCTTCCTTGCACCTTCAAAAGTTGGCAAGGAAGTTTACAGCAGGCACCACGAATTTATAAAAAAAAAAGCACCAGCCCTTCCCCTGTCAAGAAAATGGCGGTAAGCGAAGCTTGTCGTGTGTGTATCTGACCTTCGTCATGGTAACGTTCGGAAGCCGTCGCCTCGGGATTCTCTGATTGTCGCTGACGGCGGGCCTCGGCTTCGGAAGCCCTCGCCTCAGGATCGTAGGCTAGGGAAGTCATCACACTCGAATCGGCACGTCGACGACGAGCCCTCTCCCGAGCGAGTTCACGCCAGCGTTCATTAAACGCAGCATAGCTCCTTTGCAGAGCGCACCACGCGTGGCCTTCCCATCTGTTCGGCCGAAACTGATCTGAGGCGAGGGAAGCCTCGAGGAGCGCGCGCCAACCCGCTTTCCTTCCATGTCCCTAGGGCCTCGCGACACACCAAACGAACCTGATCGGTAGCGCGCGTGTCACGTGATCACGCGTGTAGCATATCCAATGCGGGTGTGCGCCGCACGTGATTTCTTCTCTTTTTTTCTCTATTTCTGTCTTCCTTTCTTCCTTTCTTTCTTGCATTCATTCTTTCTTTCTTGTCACTGGTATGTGTCATTGAGCTTAGACCCTTTCTGCACTATCATCAGGATCGGCCCACTTTTCAGCATGACACCACCATCACCACCGACACTTGTGAGACTATAATGCTTCGCTTAAAAAGTGTCTGGAAATTCTGTTTTATTGATACCAGCCGCTGATGGAGCTGCGCTATTTATTAAGTGACGGGCGTTTGAGCATGTGGCAGGTTTTGCAGGCAGTTTGACTCGTGTGTGTGGGTCACATAATGTAGATACAGAGTGTAAACTAGCTGTCACGTTCAATTTTGTTTGTGTCGTTATTACTGATTCGGCATCTCATTTGGTACCATTAGTCTGCTCTTTCTGACGGCTGGAACTTTTCAGCACGGAAAAAGTTTATTCTTATCCTTTTTATTCGTCACCTGCAAGCACTATTTATGTGCAGCTTCTCAAAATAAAATAGTTGCTAAAGATGCAGCGTTCTGCAAGCTACAATAGCTTGAACTATAATGTGCTAAATTTCCAAAAGTGATCGTTAAACGTACGAACTTATGATGAGATTGTTGAACGATTAGCTAAAGCTTACCAGAGATATGCAATCATTTACGTATATGTAAATTTGTGTACACTGCATCAACAGTCCGGTGGTGCCTTAGCACAATTTTAGGAAGTGCATGCTTTTTTAGAATGAGTTTTGTTACCATAATAATTGATGCCGGTGTTTTAATACACGCAAATGTATCGTAAAAGCGTGCTGTACATTCAATAGCCTGCTCAGGACTCGCCATGTGCAACAGTACTATGTGGCCAGGAGAACTTTGCAGTCTCTTGTACACAACTTGTAACGCTTTGCCCTGAAGCATTGTTTCTTTTTTCTAAAATATCAACTCACTTGTTTCTCTGTATTTTTTTGTTTTGTGATTATCTAGCAATAGCTTTATCTTTTTTTTATTTCACGCCTGCGTTTTTGTATATATTTCTTTTTTTTTTAAGATTCTAGTAACCGAGAATTTATGTTTGGTGTTTGCAGGAAAGCCGATCCTACGGCGGTGTATTTTCGCTGTTCCCCGTCATTTATTAAAGATGCGAACCTCTTTTTTTTTCTTTTCCCAGATGCATGTAAAATGGTGGTGGTGTATGGTGTTTAATGGCGCAAGGGCCAAGTATGGCGAAAGAGCGCCATGCCAGTGTTTGTGAGTTTGCAGTGGAGTGATGAATTCTGAGAAATAGATGAGGCGTGGCTGTAAAGAGGCCTAAAATAGTCGCTGTAAAGTGCGTAAAACATACATGTATTAAGATCATGGCAATGGCTAATGAGGTGTGCTATGAAAATGAAGAATGCATTGAGGGGAGAATGATACGATTTACGTGCTATAAAAATAGACTATCACAGCAGCATCCTCTGGAGAGAGGATGCGCTACGAACTTATTGGGCTAATAGCGTGTAGTACAACATCGTTCAAGAAACGGAGAACTGCTTTGGCGTTAAAAAGAGGTTCTTCACCAATAAACATCGTAGGATGAAGAGGGATATGATAGTGGTATGCTACAGGGAAATGTTTCCTTCTCTCTGTTTCGGCTTCCCGACACTCCAGTAAGACGTGGAGTACGGTCAGCCTTTCCCCACATCTGCCACAGAGGGGAGGTTCAGCACCAGTTAAAATGTATGAATGTGTACCATATGTATGTCCTATTCTAAGGCGGCAAAAGAGAACTTCAGTGTGTCGTGACTTTGTTAATGATGGCCAGTTGCCCAAAAGGGGCTTAATTACATGGAGTTTGTTCAGTGTTTGTTCATCCCATAAGTGTTGCCAATAGTTTCTGAGTTTTTTGCATAGAAATGGCTTTAAGTCTGTGGCAGGAACGGGTATGGAAAAATTGCTAGGTTTTGTTGCTATGGAAGTTGCCATTTTGTCGGCAAGCTCGTTACCCTCTATACACCTGTGCCCAGGCACCCAACATATTACAACCTGCTGATTAGAAGCATACATATTGCAGAGTAATGAATAGAGGTTATTTATAACAGGATTTTTCTGTTTTCGTAGCGATTTCAAAGATTTCACGACACTTAAGGAATCTGTGAATATAATGGCCTTTGGGAGCTTGGCTTTCTTGATGTGTTTAGTAGCCGACAGTAAGGCATAGGCCTCTGCCGTGAAGATACTGGTTTCAGGATGTAAAACGTCAGATTCAGAAAACGATGGGCCAACAGCCGCGTAAGAGACGCCGGCTTGTGATTTCGACGCATCCGTGTAAAACTCTGGACAGGTGTACTTCGACTGAAGCTCTCGAAAGTGCATATGTATGTGCGCCTCTGGGGCGTGTTTTGTTACCTCTACAAATGATGTGTCGCATTCAATGATTTGCCATTGCCACGGCGGCAACAGCTCTACTGGAGCCATTAGGCAATTTTCGAGGATTGGAACATTCATTTCATCGGAAAGTTTTCTGACCCGCATTGAGAAAGGCTCTCTCACTGAGGGTCGATTATGGAATAGTGGAGCACATGCCATATCGTTAAGATGTTTGTAGCAAGGATGTCGAGGGTTAGACTGTACTTTGAGGAAATATGTGAAACTGCTGTATGTTCTTTGTAGGTGAAGGGACCACTCATTTGATTCTACGTATAGACTCTCAATAGGGCTTGTTCTGAAGGCACCTGTGGCTAATCGGATACCCAGATGGTGGACAGGATCCAGTATTTTTAGCGCGCTTGGCGCGGCTGAGTGGTATACCATGGCACCATAATCCAAACGTGATCGAACAAGGCTCTTATAGAGGTTAATTAGGCAGTTCCTATCACTTCCCCATGTTGTATGAGAGAGAATTTTCATTAAGTTCATTGTTTTTAGGCATTTTGCCTTCAGATATTTGATGTGCGGAATGAAGGTCAATTTTGCATCAAGTACAATACCTAAAAACTTGTGCTCCTTGTTCACAGGTATTCGTTGCCCAGACACTTCGATACTGGGATCGGGGACTAGTCCTCGCTTTCTTGTGAAAAGGACACAGGAACTTTTCTGGGGGTTAAGGTTAAATCCGTTTTCGTCTGCCCATTTAGACACTTTGTTTAGGCCTTGCTGTATCTGTCGTTCACAAACTGCGAGGTTACAGGATTTAAAGCCTAATTGCACATCGTCTACATAGACAGAATAGATGATTGCTGGAGGTAGGGATGCACGGAGCGAGGTCATCTTAACAATGAACAGCGTGCAACTGAGCACCCCTCCTTGAGGTACACCAGTTTCTTGTGTAAATGGGCGGGACAATACGTTGCCAATTCTGACTCGAAAAGTACGGTTAGACAGGTAGCTTTCTATAGTGCTAAGCATATTACCTCGAATTCCCATGTGCGACAGGTCGCGTAAGATACCGTACCGCCATGTCGTATCGTACGCCTTTGCCATGTCGAGAAATATAGACAAGAAATACTGATTGTGTACAAAAGCATCACGGATGTTTGCTTCGATGCGAACGAGGTGGTCGGTTGTAGATCGGCCTTCCCTAAAGCCACATTGAAATGGGTCAAGCAGTTTGTTCGACTCTAAGAAATGTACAAGACGGCGATTGATCATTTTCTCAAAAAGTTTGCAAAGGCAGCTCGTAAGTGCTATAGGCCGGTAGCTGGTCACCAATGATGTATCATTACCGTGCTTTAAAACTGGGATGACAATAGCTTCTTTCCATTTAGCTGGCAGATACCCAGCGGCCCAGATAGTATTAAAAAGTGTGAGTAGTGTGATTTGCGTGTCGGGGTGCAAGTGCTTAATCATATCGTACATGATTCGATCCGGACCCGGTGCAGAGCTCTGACATGCTGACAAGGCGGCTTTAAGTTCGGCAATGCCAAAAGGACGGTTATAAGGGTTATTTGGGCTGCATTTTCGGTTCAGTGGCTTAGATTCCTCTATTGCTTTGTACTTCAGGAAGCTCGCTGAGTAGTGGGTGGAGCTAGACACATGCTCGAAATGTTGACCAAGTGCGTTGGCCTGATCTTCCAACGTGTTTCCTTCTTTATCCACCACGGGCAACGGATGAACTTGTTGTCCCTTAAGCCTCCTTAGTCCGTTCCATACTTTTGCCTCCTGTGTGTATGAATTGATGCCGGACAGGAACTTCTCCCAGCTTGCCCTTTTAGCTTGTCGTCGCGTTCGCCTTCCCTGTGATTTTATGTTTTTGAATTCCATCAAATTTTCTGCAGTTGGGAATCGGCGAAGTATGCCCCACGCTTTATTTTGTTTTTTACGCGCCTCCTTGCACTCATCATTCCACCATGGAACTCGTCTTCTGGATGAGCTACCGCTTGATTGTGGGATGAACTTCTTTGCTGCCTCGATGATAAAATCGGTAAAATACGCTACCGCGTCATCTATACTAAACTCGCTGATAAAATCTCGGGATATAAAAGTCGATTCCTTAAAAAGTTTCCAATCAGCAGAGCCTAGTTTCCATCTAGGTACATGTGGAGGGGAGTCACTTTGCGTTACTAGGCTTAGAGTTAATGGAAAGTGGTCACTTCCGAATGGGTTTTTGATCACATTCCATTCTAAGTCAGGAAATAGGGAAGCAGATCCAATCGCCAAGTCTATCGATGAATAGGAATTGTGGTGAGGATTATAATATGTTGGCTCCTTCTTATTAAAGAGGCATGCACCGGAGTTTGTTAAAAAGTTTTCTACGAAACGGCCTCTCGCGTCGCATCGTGAGTCTCCCCACAATGTATTGTGGGCGTTAAAATCTCCCACGAGTATGTAGGGCTCGGGAAGTTGATCGATAAGATTATAAAAGTCTGTTTTCTCGAGGTGATGATTTGGGGGTATGTAAATAGAACATACAGTTATCAACTTGCTGAAAAGAATTGCCCGAACAGACACTGCCTCAAGGGGAGTCTGGAGGGCAACATGTTGGCAAGCTACAGACTTATCTGCTACTATTGCTACACCGCCGGACGAGACGTTAGCCTCATCGCGGTCTTTTCGGAAGATGGTGTATTGACGAAGGAAGTTTGTGTTTATAGGTTTCAGATGTGTCTCTTGAACACACAGCAACTTTGGATTATGTTTGTGTAGGAGTTCTCTTATATCGTCGAGGTTGTGTATAAGTCCTCTAACATTCCATTGTAGTATTTGTGTCTCCATAATGAAGAAAGTGTTTGTGCTGTGTGTTTAAGAGACTAATATTAGCTCACGGGGCCCTTTCCAGGCGCCGTGATGCGCGTTTTGTCTTTTTTGGAGCGGTCGAGAGAATCCCGCCGCTCCTTAGGCGCTGGCTGCGCCATCTCAATAGGTGTTATGTCCATCGCCTCTTGTGAGGCGCTGGACACGCGCCCTTGAGAGCGCTGTGTTGGGCGTGAAGGCCTCGACATGTCGGACGAGACCTTTGGGGCCACCAACCCGGAGGTTGACGGGCCCTCCTTCGCGGACGGCGAAGCAGCGTCAGCTGTTTTCGCCACGGGGGCTGGTGGCACAGCCACAGCCACACTGCTTGTGGACCGGGCCGATGCCGGAGTCTGATGCGATGCTGCCCCCTTGCGCAACGCATCAGCATACCTTGCTGTATGAAAAACAGAAATACGTTTTCGTGCTTCTTGGAACGATATGTTTTCTTTGATTTTCAATGTAATTACATCCTTTTCTTTTTTCCAGGTTTCACAGGATCGGGAATATGCGGGGTGGTCACCTTCGCAGTTTACACAGTGGGGTGTTCCAGAACAGTTTTCGGAAGTGTGGTCTTTGTCACCACATTTTGCGCAGGTGAGTTGACCTCGGCAGCTTTGCGAGCCGTGGCCGTACTTCTGACACTTAAAACATCGACGAGGGTTTGGAATATAAGGTCTGACACGGATTTTGATATAGCCTGTCTCAAGGGTTTCTGGTAACACACTAGAGGCAAATGTAATGATCAGATGTTTTGTGGGAATTTCTTTGTTGTCTCGCCTGATTTTTATTCTTTTTACCTCAATGACGTTTTGGTCTTGCCAGCCTTCCAACAGTTCTGCTTCAGTTATTTCTAAGAGGTCGGAATCTGAAATCACGCCTCGGACTGTGTTGAGGGAACGATGTGGGGTCACTGTTATTGGGATGTCTGCAAAGGTTGTGAGATTTGCGAGCTTTTCATGTTGCAGCTTGTCACGAACCTCAAGGAGGAGGTCGCCGCTTGCCATCTTGCTAGCTTTATAGCCTGGTCCAATAGTGTCCGTTAGGGATTTCGAGACGAGGAAAGGTGAAATAACTCTTACTGGTTTTTCAGGTTTATCACTGTGGATTACGTGGTAGCGTGGGAAGGATTCTTTGCGTGTGGCGAAAAAGTTGAGGGAGACTTCGGTGCGTACGCGCTTTGCAGCGGTACGATCAGATAGTAGGGGAAATGATGCTCTATGCATGCTGGTTGTATTTGTTTCGGCAGCAATGGCAGCCACCCACCGTGGAGCCCAACAAGGGGACGCTACAAGTTTGACAGAGCATTGACTTGCACACGCCAGCCGTACATCGCTGCTATAACCCAATGCGCCATAGTCAAGGTTGGATATAGAGCACCAGGTTAACCCAAGCCGCCTGGGAGAAACAGAAAAAATTGGGAAGAAAGGAGATGACAGGACAGAAAGGTAAGTTGATAGGAAAGTAAAAGATTTAGGAGAGGGACAGGAAAAGGCGACCACCGATTTCCCCCGGGTGGGTCAGTCCGGGGGTGCCGTCTACGTGAAGCCGAGGCCAAAGGGGTGTGTTGCCTCCGTCGAGGGGCCTTAAAGGTCCAAACACCCGGCTTCGGCTCAACCCCCAGGATCCCCTTTTCCCCGGACACGGCTAAGCCACGTACGGTTAAACGCGGGAGGGTCCGACCCTCATGTGCTCGGGTCCGTGGTGTCGCAACACACCAAACGCCTGTTTACGCAGACGCCCCTGCGGGGATGCATGTAAAATTTCTAGGTCCTGATATGCACTATTTATACTCTAATCTCTTGCTATGCACACTGCAGTTGATTGAGCGGTTGAGTGATTGACTGATTGATTGATTGATTGATTGATTGATTGATTGATTGATTGATTGACTGCATAAATGCACTGAAGGCAGCGGGTTAAATTTAAGAGTGGATAATATAAAGATCATTGTAGTTCTTTCTGAACGATAAGGTTTTCAAATCCTCCTTAATAATTTCCATACACCTTTCAGGCTAAAAAAAGAAGGAAATAGACTAACTTCTTGAATCATCCACTTTCGGCAGATCGACATCTGACGATGTCTGATATGCGTTAGTTCTAGAACTTCCGCTGCTTCGGTTGTTGAACCATTCACTATCACAATTTTAAGCACGAGGGCTTCAGTCAATCCATAAATTCTGCAACAAATCCATTTGGCAATTCGTTTACCCGAACGAATGATGAACGATTAAACAGTGATGGGAATGCCTTCTTTCTCGCCTCTCAGGGTCGCTAAGAAAATTAATAACAAAAGGATAGGAAGACCTTACTGGTAGCGAACACTGGCGTCCACTTGTAGGTGTTGTTGTATGTATTTTGCCTAAAAACTTCCACAAAACCTAACGATGCTGCACCATGATATTTATTATAGGTGCTCAGTGCACGCGTGGGTGACGACTCTCTTTTGCGGGGCTTTTGCGCGTACATCTTGTCACCATGGCGACGTGAGACGCCCAGCGAGCGGCACTATCCTGCAGGCATAAATTTCTTGCCTTATAGCTCGCACGAGAAAACCCCATTCTGTGGCGCTGTGTGCCCGTTTAGAGCGGTATTAAAGCCTCCGGGCGTACATTTTTCTCGCTTCGACAGCTCATTACTTATTCCGGTACCGCCATTGCGCACGGAGGTGCTTTTGTGGATCCTTGCGGAGATTCATGTGTGAGCAGTAAGTGCAGCCTGACCTGCTAGCTATACCCGTACCTCTTTCGAATGAAAGCTGTGTGTGATATTGTGTCCAGTTTGTGAAACACCTCCTTTGTATGCTTTCAAAATGCACAAAGGAAGTGAAGCGATGAACTGGTTGAACTTGCTGCTCCTAAAGGCTTATTATCTTGGCTAACTTAGGGTGATACTTTCTATTTGCACATATCTATTTATGATCAGTGTTAGAATAATTCCAAGGAAGACTTCATTGCAAGCTATTTGTTGTCACTCAAGAAAAATGGAAAAGTAGTCGTTTCTGTTATTAGACTACACATACACACACTCTTGGAGTTCGAACGCCGCACTTTGATTGATGTTTATATATTGGTTCCAATTAAGTGACGGCAACGTTCTAGAATTTCAAATATTGAAAAGTATTACAGAACAACAAAGCATTGACAAGCAGCAGTCAGGGCGTGAAATGCGTGCTCACCTCAGCACGCACACAAGTAAGTAACACGTACGCATAACACGCTAACACACGCTAGCAGACACAAATGTATAGGCACATGTGTGATTCTTGTAAAAACTTGTCTTTGATGTAAATCAGTTGTACGCTAGACACAGAGTTCTGACTTTCTCTGTTATGTGATGAGCGCAAATACAATCGATGCGAGAAATCAACGTTTCTTCTCTGAATGTTGCGGTTTAGTAAACGCAATCCAGTCATATTGGTGCGTCCTGCCTAAGAATTTGCTGTTTGATATGTTTTATGGAGACCCAGCTAAGTGCCTTTTCGATATTTCAATAATGAAGCACTGGAGTAACGCACTCTGTCTTTGTCCAAGCTCCTGTGGTTAAATTCCACATTGTACTTTGTAGTCTAGAACGTTTTATACCAATAAGTGTAAAAACAAGTGGTCTCTGCCGATTTACATTGCAATTGGTGTCTTTAATATCGCAGCATTAGAGAGTGCGTTGAACGTGTTACTCAATATACGGAGCCTGCGGAAAAAGAGAACCCTGTCTCGACAAGCTAGTTCACGTGAGCGTTCAGAACACTGCCTCTCCTATCTTACAACATTCTTTCTTTCTTGTTAATTTTAACACGAAAGTGTTTTATTCCGGGGTCCACCAAGACTTCACTGACGTATTTCCGTCACGGAAATACGTCATAGAACATAATACAAAGAAAGAAACCAGAAGAAAAAGTTCCACAAACATGCAAAATTTGGAAATCGAACCCACGACCTCTCGGTCCGCGACGATAGATCGCCGAGCGTTTAACCCATTGCGCCACAAACGCATTTGCAGAGAGCTACACAGACGCGCCTTATATATCTAACACTCCTCCGTGTACCCGCGCTCTTGCTCGGGGCGGTGCCGCCGCCTACGAGCAGAAAAGAGAAGTACTGCATTATCACACTAACGCGCACCGACAGTGAACGCTTCGGTGGTCTCATCACTACGACGCCTCGATGCCAGCATTCGAAGGGACGCTGGCATCAAGCACTACCAACGCCACCTAGGTGGCGTTGGTAGTGGCGTTCACCGTACTCAGCACAGCGGAGCGTGGCCTCTGCAATTAGCTCTGAAAATGTTTCTGAAGTTGATCGCGGAGGCTGCAATTACGACGCGCTGTACGCGCTGATTTGACTCGGTGACGATTCAGTTACGTGCTTTGTCTTGCGCGTTGTATTAGTGTGTCAGTTACGTGCTTCGTCTTTCGCGTTGTGCTAGCGTGTGCAGCGTAGTGCAGCTTCCATATGCACGACGGTTGCTCATGGTCATCGACGTTGGTAGTCGTGATGGAGGAGACGTGCCACCAGGCGTCAGCGTGGGTGCATCAACGCCTAAGGGCGCTTTAGCCACAAAACACCAATAGACATTATATATCAATGTGCAATAAACATTACACTACTTCTGTGAAGACACGTTTCACTTTCGTGTTCTATACCGATTCCTATATAAGAGGGATCAACCACATTTTTTATTTGTTCGGCCCTCTAACGGAATTCGTTCCCCATATTCAGAAATGCATCTTGACTTGAAGCCTATACTTGACTTGACGGTTGAGATGAACGTGCCCAGGACACTCATTGCGTCTCCTTCGGCGCGTTCACGACAGAGGTCATTTAGATCAAGCCAAGCATATGGTCTTCAAGTCAAGATGAATTTTCGAATACGCGAGTTAGAATCAGTCATTCGCGTTCGTTGTGAATGTAGGTTAGGCATCGCATGAACAACGCATTGTCTTTCATGCCATTGGAATCACAACACCGTTTTTTTTCTTTTTTTTTTTTTTACTGTGCTTTCGCAAAAGCTACTTCTGTTAACAACACTCAATGCCGCTGCAAGGCTTACCTGTGATGCACATCTGAGCCCTGTGATACACCTTTATACGTATGTAGGTTCAGGAGGGGTCAGCTGGCCTGAAGCTTACAGTAACCCAGGCACCACTGTCTACACAATAAGAAGAACGGGGACCTTTACGGCCTCTAACAAAACCTCTGCAGCGAAGTAGCATGCACTCTGCAGCACATCGATTGATTCGGCCGAGCAACACCTCGTGAAGGCTTAATTTATTTTGACGGCTCAATTAATTGGAGCCCATGTTATATTATGTGTTTTGTCACCAACTGCTCCTGCAGCGAGAACACGCCTTCGTATGTCAATAACGAGATGTCATGGCTTGAGATGTGGCTTCGTTGTCCTAAATAAGCTGTGCGAAGACTCTCCGCACCAGACTGAAGTAAAGCTGAAATTCAGTTTTGCGACTACACGGGCATGCAGCTCTAGTAGCCTGGAACTAGTGCGTGAAATCGAATGCTGCGCTAATCGAAACGGTGGCCATTTTCATTTCAATTTGTCACTCAGAGGGGTGTTTAAGGAACCATGAGGCCTGGAAGCTTGAGTCCGAATGCAGTAGGCGGGAACGTACCGAAGTAACAGATATCGCGCTGGGTGCAAAGAAGTTATAACTAAGATACCACCGATGGGATGGAGCTTTGATAAACCGAAATGTCAACGCAAACGCAGTGTCTCACAGCCCAAAGGTATTCGTTGGGCGTGCCAACACGCTCGCCGAGGGCTCACCAATTCAAGAAAAGTGCATGCTGTAAAACGACCAGGAGTGATACGCGAAAGCGATGGGACTTCTAGTATTTTGAGAAGCGACCTCGCTTATCGAAGAAACAGCCAGCTTTATGAAATTATTATAGACAACATATACCAGTAATCGCCTGGAAGAGCAACATGTACTAATAATGCCTAAACAATGCAATCCAGGCTATGACGAGTCGTGTCGCATCGAGGCAATCATCAACAAAGAAGGTACACGTCATCAACAAAAATATTCAGGATTTACATCTCGACTTGCGGACGAGAATTCTTCACTTCATTTTTCACAGGGCTCCCGACCTTCATGAGCCGTTTGTACTCTGTTGTAGCGTGAACTGCAAATGTGGAGAGGCGAGACGGCGCTGTATTGAAGGCAGGCTCCCAGCGGATTTTTCTAGCAATCGTTGAAGTTACGCTCAAATCATAAACAGCAGGCGCTGCAGGCCAGTCGCTCGTACCTTGCAGAAAGTGCACCGCGGACCGAATAGTTCCAAATTGAACTCTCAGTAGATAGCCTTGATTCCCAGCCTCGGAATCCTTCGTAAGATTTCTACGTGCAAGACGGATGTTCTGAGGCCGAACTCGTGCACTAAGGCTCTCAAACGTCCAGATAATGTTTTACGGTAGACATGAGAGAAAAAAAAAAACAAGAACGCGAAAAGTACCAATTGAGAAAAAGAGAAAAGCACTTTCGAGCCTTCGACAAAGTTTCCTAGTGGGTGGCGAAAGAATTAAAATTGGTGATTGAGTAGAATGAGTAATAATTATATCAAATAGGGAGTGCAGGGTAGAGCGCAATATCAGCGGCGTAAGAATGAGCACTCGCTATGAGAATGCAGGAAGAGGCGATATTAAAGGCCGCGTTTCTGGGCTGTCGGCTGCCGCAGGTGTCCCATTATCGGCGAGACCATGCAATTGTGGAGCGCTTGCCGCTCGTGCCTAGCATGAAAGAAGAACGAGGCCTTCTCGCAGCCCTTTCCCTCTTTTCCGGGACTCCATTGAAGCAGCCCTTTTCTGACGCACTCAACGCTCCCGATGCCGAAACCAAGTTCCCAGGCGCAAGGGAAGTCGTGAAGTTAGCTATTGCAAAAGCACTTGGTGCTCGCGGGGTTTTCATGAGTTTGAGTGCTGGAAGAATGCACTATACGCTTTCATAATATACATAAATCGAGCGTAGGTGGAACGCCGCATAACAAGCCTCGCCGGCATCACTATTGCAGCCTATCTTATGAGACGCCTATCTGGAACAGTTTCATCAGCAACTTCTGTTGGTGCGTACGCGTCACTGGCATTTATGTAAGAGAATTCCAGGTACCGAAGAATGCTTCTGGAGCCAGACCATTAATAGCGCTTTTGGCATATTGCCGTCAAACATGGTGCCAGACGAAATTTCACTTCGTGAGGCTAGAAGTTGCCTAGCATGGTCAACGATTCGGTGTTACACGTAGCTACCATAGAATGCGCCTCGTTTTTCCCCCAATTAAGATAGTGACTCACTTTCTTCACTTTTAGTTTTTATCTATACCATTGCATAATAATGTTATGGGCGGCATAAACTGTACTGGTAACAGTGCAATTTTAATTGGTGGTAAGGAGAGAACAAACATTTTATTGGTACGTTGCCCTGGTTTTAGGGCAGGTAATATCCGAATTTGACTTGAATGTCTTAACAAATGAGTTCAGTGCATAGGTTTTTCTCTCATCACTGGAGTAGTGCTAACCCTTGCCCCAGAAAAAGCACCGCTCAACCTTCTATATTTTCGCGAGCAACCTTTCCCATACCTCTGACACACGGGCGAACAAAAGTCCTTCGAAGTAAAGTTTCGCCACTGGCACACGGTATGGCACGGTGTCTTTTGTATTTCAGTAAGGTTTCAACTTGGGCTATGTGGTTTTCTATTATGATTGTGTATAATATACGTGCACTTCTTTGTATGATTTCAGCAAGCAACGCAGTAAAGCCCATGGCACTGCTTCGTTAAGGTGAAAGTGACAAAACGACAAAAAAGTGCGTGTGGTCAAGTAGCGTCACTGCTAAGTGTAAAGTTGTTGTTTTTTTCAAGCACTAAAATTGTTAATAAGGTGTAATTGTGTTTTCTCGGGAATTTTTGTATTCAAGAGCTGCGCGCAATGTTACCCTTTGAGGCACGTGAAGGAGTTCGGAGTTTTTTACAAAAGAGATTTCCCAAAAAAGGATTTGCTTGTTTTTTGTGTCACCCCCAGTGAACGCCTTCATGGTAGTTGTCTTCTAGCGTGAATACCTTTAGAGTGCTCGTGTATTAGAGATATCAAGTGTATTCCGAGTAGAATGACTGTCTTCTGAAAAGAGGGCAAGCTTATCTGCTTATGGTGTTACTGTTGAATTGACTCTTTGCTAGGTACTCTTCTACTCAACGTGAATTAATGCCGGTTTTAAATATGGCGGCGGAGCTACATCGCATTGTAGTGCGCTTCCAGGGCTGTTTCGTGGCTTAGTACCTGGTGGCAGGCTGACACGTCTCAAACAGATGAGACATCGTGACGGGCAGCTTCATGCGAGAGATATGGTCTTTTCGTTCGATTGCGCGGTGCTATTTAGGGCCGGTATTCTGTAGCGATGCCTTTACGATGCTAATGCCTTTTCGCGCTTTTCGCGCTTGGTCAGTGGTCAGAACGACGGTCCGTTCACGTTATCAACGGGATCAGCTGGCCATGAGCGGTGGATGATAAGACTAGTATAGAATAAAGCATAACGCATCGCTACAAAATACCGGCCTAGTTGTTTACGTGAGCTCTTCTGATGTTGGTAAAATAGTGACCGCATCTACTCTCTTTCACTTTTCTGAAACGAAGGAAAACTCTTGGAACGAAAGAAAAGACAGGGTGATCTGAAAACAAAACAAAAAAAATTTTACCTTGAATTCCACGAAGCCTGCTTTGCAGAAGCACAAAGGCACGCAAAGACGGTAGACGTCCACCACATCACTGGCGTTCACACAAGCAGCTGCCGTGAGCGTCGTGAAGTTAGGAAAAAGGGAAACTGCAGGATAACAAAAAACAAGGATAACAGTTATACATACCAACGCTTTTTAACATCATCTTTAAAAAGGGAGATGCGGCCTTTGCTTGACGTAGCACTTCTTTTTGGTCCCAATGGCTGCGCACTCCTCTCAGACGTAATTTATCGCGAATATTCCTGCGTGGCAATGAGAGGGTTAATTAAATTCGGAAGTCTTACGTGACAGAACCGTGATCTGTCTTTGAAGCACGCTGTAGTTGAGGACTCCGCAATAGTTTTGACCACTTGGGGTTCTTTAACATGCACCCAATGCACGGTGCACGAGTGTTTTCGCATTCCGCTCCCATTGGAATGCGACTGCCGTGGTCAGGATCGAAGCCGCGACCTCGCGCCCAGCAACACAACGCCATAGCCACTGAGCTACCAGGGTGGGTCACAGTCAACATACTGTGACCCGTTGACGGTGACAACCAGCTAGTATCAGAATACATAAGATTGTGGAATCAACGGTTGGAGGAAGTATTTTGACAAGCATCAGCGATACCATGCTTCCACCACTGTAATGGGAGTAAAAGCCGAAATAACATGTTGCTACAGAAATGATGGATGCTATTACAAGTGTTGTAGTAGTAGAGCACACGTTAAAAAAAAAAACAGGGCATGACGCCGTCTTGTAGGCTATAAGCCAAATAGGGCAAGAAATGCATGTTTCTTTGCATCGGGTGTAGTGGCAATATTGTTGCAAGATTCTGATTTGGTTTATTATCAAGCGTATTTTAAGTACAACTAAATGCTACTGCAATACAGCCAAGATTTGCAGCTATTACCATGGGCTTGAAATTGGAACAGCTAAATTTCTGCAAGTCACTGCAGCAAACATCATAAGTCTTCCTTCTTTTCGGCAACGCCTTAAGTAGTAGTGGTGGCGGCGGACTACAGTAAATATGTGGTACTAACTAGTTAATTATTTCTGATTACTGATGTTTTATGAAAGTTTCACTCGCTAACCTCGAGTAGATAATTTGCATGTGGAATCAAAAACGTTCATTGGTTGAGACACATTGACACGGTAGGAATTTTGAGGCTAACATCACTCTTCAACATTGCGCTTGCGTTACACTCAGTGTTTTTTGTGCATTGCAACAGGGAGGCTTTTTTCTGCAATATATTACCTTGAGCGATGATGCCTTTCTCCACGTGCTTATACAATGGTACGTAGAAATGGTTGTTAGTTTCAGTGTATATTTGCCTCTATGTCTTAAACTCCGACCTTCATCTATACCTCAGGTGCCTGATGTGACCAAAAATAATTATTAAAGAACTTAAATTACCAGCATTAGTTATTAATCAGTTATTCAGTGATTATCACATTGCACTGATGTCCACGCCGCTAATAATTTATTGGCTAAAAAAAGGCGATAATATTTCTATTGCACTGTCTCTAAAATATTTATATCTCTTATGTGATGCGCGTAGTGTAGGCCTTTGCTTACTGTCATTAATATATTGAAAACTACTTGTCGTGGCTTCAATAGACACATTGCGTTTAAACTTTTAAGAAATGTGAACACTAAATGGTACTAACGTCCAGTTACCGCGCATTTATTTCCTCTCGTCTCTGCTGAAGCATGAAACCAACCAGCACCAAAACATGTCGGGGTGGCGCAGTGGCTATCGCGTATTGCTACTGAGCTCGAGGTAACGGGTTGAATTCCAAGCCGCGGCCACTACATACCCATGGTGTCAGAATGCAAGAAATGCTCTTGCATAATGCTTTGGGTGTACCGTGTACTACGTTAAAGAGCTGCAGGTGGTCAAAGGAATAGAGAGAGATAAATAAAGAAAATGAAAAGCAGGGAGATTAACCATTAATTCTCAGTATGTGAAGCACTATTACAAATTTGAAAATATTTCTTCCTCGTGTTCTTAGAGTCACTGGGAGGACCAATATTTAATTAAAAAATTCGAAGGTATAGTCTGAATTAATTATGGAGTGTTGCATATATGCCACACTTGGCAGTAATGTACAAGACTGAGACCGAGGCAAGTGAACAATTTTTTTTATTAGCACCGTTCCTTTTGGAGCATATCCCATCCAAAACAATACAAAGCATAAGTAGGCCTGGTCGCAGCCTATTGGTGGTAACTTACAAAACAGTTGCGATCCGTGTTCAAACAAAGCATCATTTGACACTTCGAACAAGAGACATACGTGTACCCCCCTGGTCATGTCTTGAAGCGGTTCCACCGTTTATACCATGTGGGTCAGTTTTCCTTGCTGTCTGTTCTGGCGTCGCAAGGGACATTTAAGCACACTTTCTTGAGTGGTGTGACATTCTCAATTGAAGGGCGCTCTGGTTGTCACTAGTTGTGCAAGATAAGGCTTGTAGCGACCTCAGAGAGGAGTTCTCTCAAGGGTGTGGGAATTCTCTCAAGCGTATGCCAAATAAATACACATACCAGCGTTTTGACCTTCAGAAAAAACGATATGAGAAGCACATTTTGTCAAGAAGCTCCACACCACCCATCGATCTGTTATAGGCAGGAATGATCGCTGGATAATCTACAAAGACATGCTTTTTTTTTTTCCTTGCTATCCCATCTTTTCACGGAGGTAATCGGGTTGGCAACAATGCAGTTGTAAAGCAGAATCACAGAGCTGTTGTCATACCACTTCACGGTTACCAGTGTCTTTTGATCACAGGAGACAACTGAAGTATCATAGGTACCCCGACCTCGCTTTTTCATCAATTTCTCATCAATTAACTTGCCGCGCTTGAGTCTGTTTTCACGGACGGTGCCAATGTAGGAGATTCCCATTTTCGTGAGTTCTTCTACAAGGTGATGGCCGTGATGGGCCAGTAAAGAAGTTGTCAGCGACAACTAGATAGTCGTCTCGCATCGAAAGGCTCGAACACAACTGGAGCAGAACACCAGCTCCCAACCCAAGCTGGTAGCCATCCTGTTAGCCATAAAAACCTTTGTTGCAGCGTTGGTATACATAAAAATCGTAGCACAGAACTTATTCTCCAGAACGCGCCCAAAGCATCAGGCCCAATTTGCTTTCCGGTTTATTAGGCATATATTGACGGATATAACAACGTCCAGGGAAAGGGATCAAGATTTCGTCCACTGCTGACTTTTTTTTTTTCTTTGGGCAAGCCAATCTTGTTGCTGCGCAAGGAAGTTAGCTATGAACGCACTTTCGAACATTTGTATTCTTTAAGCAATTGCTCATACCCTCGTAAACGCGGCCTCCTCATTACGTACGACAGTAGAGAAGTGAAATTCTACGCTGGAACGATTAGCGCCAACGCAGCCAGCTGTAGAATCGGATGACGACGACGAAGCAACAATAGTATGGACAACTCTTAACGATGCATTAGGATTCTCGCAAACGGCAGGATACGGAACTGGGTGTTGCAGATATGCAACAAGGGGCAATAATGATTCCAGGTTGTGCCTGGTTTGCTCGCTGCACTAAGAGAGGGCGAAGCGGGCAAGAAAGGCCGAAGGAAAGGGATAAGTAATGCGCGCAAACACACAACTGCTTTCACCGCCCAACCAATGGTGGTCGCAGAGCTTGGACATCTTCAAAACGTGCCATAAATCTCATGTGGCTCTCTTGGCGGAGTCTACGGTACTAGTGTATCTAAATCTATGGTGCATGGTACTAGATAGCAAAAGTTCTCCTGATAGCCCATTGTATAGCCTCCGGTTATTATACCCAACAATTTTGATTGCAACAATTATGTGTTACAACCGAAATGGTCTGGTTAATGCGATTAACGTTCTCATTAGCTGTTTTCATGCACTTTTCCACTGCATCTGAAAGAACACAATAATAATTATAAGAAAGAAACACAGCATGCCGATTAAGGTAAGGAGCCTTTTGCATAAGAGCGCTTCCAGATCGATCCAAGTGGTCAAGTAACAACTTCCTTAAAATCAACGCTTTAAAAACTAAAGCAATCTTATTTAGGGCCAAGAACAAACACGCCCTTCTGCCAGCAGACCTGTGTCTTGGTGGGACTCCAATCGAGATTGTACAAAAGCATCAATCGCTAAGCGTCGTCTTTTCTGCTGTTATGACGTGACAGCTCATACTGCCTATCTTGCTAAATCACTTTCTTCAGCTACAGCAGCGCTATCGCGGTGCCGCTATTTCTTTCCTGGCAAGGTCAAATTGCAAATATATTACGTACTGTTTGACGCTAGTGTAAACATTTGCACAGCATTTGTGGGGAACAACTACGCTGACAAATCTGCGTAGAATTTTTTTGCTACTGAAGAAAGCGATACGATGCGTTGCTAAAGTTTCGTACGCCCATTCTACCAGAGAGTTCTTTCTCCGCTTTCAAGTTATAAACGCCACGCTGATTTATCAGTATACCACCGATTACAATCGTTTTTATTTTCAAACAAAAAAATTAACAGTAATTCCAGGCTGGAAAAAGAAATAGGGGATCCTCGAACTAGACGCCACGAGAGATGGTTGGTACCGCGATAGGGCACATCTTATGGCAAACACTCATTGTCCTACTATGTCACATACTTCTTGAACAAATATCAGTAGCACGGGCCCGATTTTAACACCGTTTCTAAAAAACAGCTGCACCAATACTATATTTCAGAACCGTACTTAGCCTTCCCATCAATTTCTTACAGCTACACTTTCATTTCATTGTAGGTGTACCTGATTGCCATATTTTTGCATTAGACCTTTAAGTACCATATGTGTTTTTCGGCTTTATTATTATTACTTGTCTTTAACAATTATTAACGCGATAGCGTTTAGGACCCCGTGTCGCAGAAAATCCGGCGTCGGCGTCAGCAATGCCGCTCGCTGCCGACGAAATCATCCCCAACCACGCAGGCCATCCAAATATATTTTACCACTAAAGTTGCTCACACTTTGTCTTGCATTCTTTACAAAGTTATTCCTCGGAATGTTGAGAGTGACAGCCCACAAACAATTGTCATGAAACAAAACGCCGACAGTGCATGCCTTTTATGCTAAATCTTCTCAGAGTGAAATTTTAAAGGGGGCAAACAATTCAAGAAGGCCGGCTCACGAAAGGGGCCGCGTTTCTACCAGAAAGTACGTCTTCGTGTATAGCGTTAACCGCCAGGGTTTCCCGGTAAACATTGCGGTTACATAAGCTGCAGTTGCCGGGAAGTGTGAGAAACAGTCAAGGATCTTTGAATGCTATGGCGTTCCATTCTTGAAGGCAAAGCTTAAGCGTCCTCCAAATTTTTTTTTTACTTTGCTGTAACTACGTGATATCATAATTAAGTTTGTTACTTCTAGTAACACCCACGCGCATTAAATGTATGTATCGGTTATATTTATCAGCATTTTATGCCATTTCATTTTCTATACTAGTTTAAACATTTTTATGTATGCTGCCTTGTGTACGGGCCCCCAGATGCCATCCAGCTGCATTTTGCCGCTTTTCGCATGCGTGACGCCCAACTATTCAATTGGAAACAAAATCTTTTAATTAATTATTAATTAATTAATTATTACTTATTAATTCATAAATATGTCACCGATGTCTGCTAAAAAATTGAGAGAGGTGCCGAGAGGCAAAAAAAAAAAGAAAGATACATCTGTAGCCGTCGATTGCTGGAAGAAGTTCTGCTTGACAAAGTGAAAACCAGCTTTACCGTATAGATGAACTACCAACCATTGCAAGAGAATTCTTCCGGGAAGAAATTTCCTCTAGCACGTTTCCTTACAGTTTCTTTCTTTCGTTCTTTTTTTTTCGTATTATTACTGGAATAACTCGGTAGCGGTAACCCATGGAACACATTGCGAACAAGTTGGTTTCTGAGAAGGAAAACAAACAAGTGGGAGCGTTGTTTTATTTTGCTCCTGTGAACAGAAATTCCCTGCTCATGGCCGTACACGTTCCAAAAGCAGTCGTAAAACGACTACGAGGTTTGCTGGAAACCGTTTGCAATGCTCTGTCGGAGGAAAATGTCAATTTGTTCTCTTGCAGCCTCTACTCTAATGTTTCGTTCAGAAAAAAAATCAGCATGCCAGGGTTACAGATGATGATAGTTTTGTTACTAAGCTTGTTTTGTGGTGTATGTGTTTTGTGTCACGCCATATTTTTCGTTTTCCATATACACGGAGCCTCACTGGGTCAGATCGTTTATCGGTGCGCTTTCTTCTTTCTTCAGTCCCCTGAAGAAGAACGCTTGATCCGTTCTTGTGTCGACGTTTGTTCTCATCAAGAAATATAGGCTCTGTAATATTGGTCATGCCAAAGAGAGACCACAAATATATACCGCCTGAGCTTTTTTTTACTCCCCCCCAAATATCAAAGTACAACCAATACGACTTCTACTTCAAGTTTTAGCACTTCGGTGAGGATTAGTTTTGCTACACCGGTGCCCCAAAAGGAAATGCACTTTTGGCAGTATAACCCACTGGAAAGCATAATTTCTACGGGACTAGTTACTTTATAACCATCCAAAAACCTTTTATCAGCATTGTTCCGAACATGGTTGTTGTTTGCGGTGGCTTAAACACACAAATTACTTCTTTCTCTTCTTTTCTGGCGTTTTACGAGGCAAAACCAGTTCTGATTATGAAGCACGCCGTAGTGGAATGCTCAGGAATAATTTTGACCATCTGGGGTTCTTTAACGTGCACTACAACGCAAGCACACGGGCGTTCTTGCATTTGGCATTGCATTCATCAAAAAATTGTCTGAATGCAATAGTCTGAAAACTTGTTGATATCGCCATGTATGTCGGAACGCAACAGTTTCGGCCGCTGCGTTTATTTTTATCTGTAATAGTATGCTTGATACTTGCATGATGCCGGATGGACTTAAGAGAGCGAGCGCCATACTGATATTGAAAGCTGGAGATGCATCGAAGCCAGAGAACTATCGCACCACTCCTGTGCTTCTATTCTTAACGCAAGTGCTGGAAGGACACGGGCTTGAAAGGATTGATGGATTCGTGCTAAAGCTCCAAGCCGTAAAGATCCAAGCCGTTCGATTCAGCAAGCCATAGTGTTTTACGTGGTCGACTAGAAAATGACAGGTTTCGGGAACATTTCCAAGCATTTCTGCAAAACAACCTAGAAAATAGGTATGGGATTATATGTATTGACCATATAAAGATTTCTTAATGGGGACGAAATGCAAAAACGACCGTTTAATGGGTGCACGGTAAAGAAGCCCAGGTGATTTAAATTAATCCGGAGTCCCCCAGTATGGCTTGCCTTATAAAAGGCACTAATAACGAGTCAGCTTGTCTTGCTTCACCGTTCGGCTTGATTGGACTGTGTTTGTACCCAAGTACAATATACGTGGACAGTGTCAAATATCGTGCAGTTTCTTGTGAGACCAGACCTATACTGGAATATTCAAATGGGTCATATTTGTGTGCGGCTACGCAATGTACAATACGTACTTCACCGTATAGGGAGTTATACGTCTATCAAGATGTTAAAAAATGATAGTGGACGCTTTAGGTTACTCAAATATAAGGTATGGTGCTTGCTGCTTTTAAAATTGCAGCGGCTTCTTGAAATCTAGAAATGAGAACTTCATAAACACCATATAATATGGTAGCCTACAAACCTAACCACGAAGAGCTTATTTCAAATTGAGAAATGCTTGATGTTGAGTCTTTATATCACTCGATGTTGCCATACGTTATTTTTGGGACGATGTCGTTCGCGAACCTGCCCTTAAGAGTGTTGCTTTGCGTAAGCACTGCAGATATGTAGTTACCTGGACATGAATTCGTTACGGAAAAGGTCAAAGAAGCTATTATATTCCCCATCTGTTTAATAACCTTCCCAATTAAGTATTGTATCAGCGAAATTTATCTGAGTAAATAAAGTTTAGATACCAACGATAAAATATGAGTTTTCATATGTATACAGTTGTTGAGGTATACAGGTATACAGTTGTTTCATATGTATACAGCCTTGTTGAGGGTTAATCCTAGCCAAATTTGGTGCAAAACTATGTTATCTGCACTGCTTTCATGTCTTCCTTGCTCTCAATAAGTCGTAACTTTGTTTATCTGTTGTTGCACTATGATAATTGTTGTGTGCAACGTGTTTGCATTTAACTACCGCATACTTTCCAGGTATACAGGGTAACTTGAGCATGTAACTTGAGCTCATGTAACTCATGTAACTTGAGCAAAACTTTATAAATATGGAAATGCCACGTAGCTGGGCAAAACCAAGGTAATGTTGTTTATCATTGGTTCGAGATACTCAGATTTCTTGCTTTCCGCCTAATTACAGAATTAGCCGTAACTATTTGATCAACTTCTCAAATATATAATATTAGATGAAAAGTTTCATTGAGAAATTTGCAGAGCAACATGAAAAAATTGAGACCCTTCCCCCGTCGAGAAAATGGGGGTAAGCGAAGCTTGGGGCAAGACAACACTGTCGCAGGCGTTCCGCTTTGTTTGCCCTAAACTCAGGGTCGGCGATTGTTCGCTGACGTTTCCCCTGGGCTTCGGAAGCCCTCACGCTAGAATCGGACGAAAAGCTTCGCTTGCTCCCATTTTCTTGACAGGGGAAGGGCTGGTGATGTTGTCTCTTTGGGTCCCACGTGGGAAGTTCAAACGCGCGTTACAGGTCCGCGAGCTCACACGCGTATGTGCCATTGAGCTTGGACCCTTTCTGCACTATCACCAGGATCGGCCCACATGACAGGGGTATGTGGCATTGAGCTTGGACCCTTTCTGCACTACCACCAGGATCGGCCCACTTTTCAGCATGACACTACCACCGCGACACTTGTGAGCCTATAAAGATTCGCTTAAAACTCCCGATACAGCTTTCCGTTGTTCAATACGTGCTACATAAAAGTGTTTTTCAGAACGTGAAAGAACCCCGCGAATACACGCAAAGTGCCTCGAGAGTCCAGTCGCGCAGCTACAACAACGCGTTGACACTCTATTGTCGTCCAAGACCGGAATTTCTCTGAGCCCGTATACAACCACGACTATTTACATCCAAGACCAAGTTGCCCGTTACATACGAGAAGAAAGTCCAGGCAGGAAGCAGGAAAAAAAATAATTGTGTATCAAGCATGACTGTTTAGATTCGATTAGATTCTGGGGTTTTATGTGCCAAAACCACGATTTGATTACGAGTCACGCCGTAGTGGGGGACTCCGGATTAATCTCGGCCACCTGGAGTTCCTTAACATGCACCCAATGTGTGACACATCGCGTTTTTGCATTTCGCCCACATCTAAGTGCGGCCGTCACGGCCGGGATTCGATCCCGCGACCTCGTGCTTAGTAGCGTAACGCCAAAGCCACTAAGCAACTACGGCGGGTCCAGCATGACTGTCATAAGCTATGAAGCCATGGAGGCCAACAACAAAGTGAATTGTTTTAACAGCGGCGCTGTTTAAGCCGACCGTCAGTTCGTGGAGCCTGTACAAAAAACCTCGCTGAACGATGACGTCACCGCGCGTTGCTTAGCAACCACCTCGCGGAGTGGCGTGTGACTCGCCTCCTCTCCGTGCCGTGCACATGTTGCCTTGACATGGGACGTTAAGGAGAGAGAAGGAGAGCATGCGCGCGGCGCGCGCTATGCTCGGTAGAGGGAGAGAGAAAATGAGAGCGAGAGAGAGTGAGAGAAAGAAATTGTAGCAGCACCAACGAGGCAACGCGCCGAGCGGCTGCCGACGTCGTCCGGGTTTCCTCGTGTCCCCGCGTTCGCGCTGAACGCGCGCCGTGTCCGTGACTGCAGCAGGCGCCTCTGGCGGCGGCTCGGCAGGTTTCGACCAGCCACGTCCCGGCAAGTGCGGAGGCGCTGCTTGGCGGTGACGTCACCGGGGAGATAAAGCTCGGAGCCACCACGACGGCAGCAGAACTCTCGTTGGCTCTGTGTCTAGTACATGTAGCCTGGACATGGGACGACCGAAGAAGAACCGGACACCCGAAGAAGCTGCTCACCTCGAAGCGCGTCGCGCGGCCAAGCGAGAATCTGCGCGTCGGCGGCGAGCCGATTCGGAGTACCGTGCCTAGCAGCACTTAGCATTTCCTAGCAAAACTTAGACAAACCTAGTAAAACCTGGAAGAAGCTAGGTCGATCACCAGCTCCACTGTTTCCTCCAGCCTTGTACCACTAGTGCAAGCCTTTTAGAGGAAGAAGAAATATTCAACATCACTTGCAAGATCACGACGTGGGGACCTCTAGTTCACGAATAATAGCAGCAACTATTTTCGTGGCAAGCAAACGTTGAGAGATTTGCAATAAGTTGGCGACTCTTCTAACCTCATATTCTCTTTATAAAAACGTTACTGTTCGCATAATTCCAGCACGCGATTGGAAACACAGAACGTAAGAATAAACCTGCGAATTGTTGATGGTACAATACGTGGTCGGTGTTCGTCGTAATAATGAAATTATAAACCGCAATTTTTATGCTTCCATTCACTCAGTGACAAATCATACCAGGTGTTTCACATTCAGCACACAGTCTGGAACAGGAATAATGGAACAGGAATGCCACGGATCTATATTTACCTGTGCATTCTTTAACGCAGAAAAGCAAGACTTCTTGAGGAAACATATAATACCGGTCTTTTATGTATGAGTACATCGATAATGCAGAAAACACCGACCCTGATAGCTTCAGCCGTCTACATGTAATTGCACTCTATCTTCGAAGCGTTTACTTCTTCAGAAGAGGTATTTGTATCGCTAGGAACTGTGATATCTGATTCCGTACTTCCTCCTGTGGCAAACTTTCGTCAGCGCCCCTTCTGGCACGCGTGTTTGTTAAAGAAGTAGGCGACGTCATGTAGGATTGTGGACATAGTATATGCACAGCATGAATCAACAAACGCAAGAATCATGGTCAGAACAAGAAGTTGCCAGGGCTCGCACTTAGAATGGAATACATAGGACACGGAAAAGCTTTTACACCATCACATCAATGTTTGGCAGGCAGAAAGAGGTCACAGTCCTACATGAGATCGTGACAAGGCTACGCTTGACCTCTCTTTGCTTCTTTGATGGCGCTATTAGCTATTATTACTACTGCATTTTTCGCTGTAAGTTGGGATTCGGTGGCTGTGATCGAATTCCTTTTGTGTAGTGATGGGTCTTGTTTGGGTGTACTATCTCAAGCGTGAAATGTCCAAGCTTTTATCCGTGTGTTCTGAAAATGTTTTGTGTGTAGCTGGACATTTCACATGTTACGTACGTTACGTATGTACGTATGTATGTGTATAGGTATGTATGTATGTATGTATGTATGTATGTATGTATGTATGTACGTATGTACGTATGTATGTATGTATGTACGTATGTACGTATGTATGTATGCATGTACGTATGTATGTATGTATGCATGCATGTATGTATGTATGTATGTAAGTATGTTTGCATTTATGGAAGCGTGCACAAACTATTTGGTGCATACTGCACTTCACATTTTCAGGCCATTCGAGTGTATTCGAAGACACTATTCATGTTCAGTTCTTTGCCCCCTGTAGTTTGGTATGAACAATATATATATATATATATATATATATATATATATATATATATATATATATATATATATAAACACGTTCTATGTTCGCCTGTGGATTAGTAGTAAATTTGTGTGCTTGCCGGAGGGGAAACATCTGCACACGCTGAAATACATGACAGAAACAAGAGCGCAGAGGAAAATTGGAAGCACTTAACAACGCTCAATAATTCTGAAGAATGCATCAAACGTTGCCACTAGTGGTCATCTCTATTTCTTCTCCTCCTTCTGCTCTCTTTAACTCAAGGCTGTATTTGCTCGAGCTGCCGGTTCGTTTATTTCTCGCCTTGATATCGTAAGTTGGGTCCTGTAAATACAGCTAAGGACACTACCAGGTTTAAACGTTCTGCAGCTTTAACAGAAACACCGCCTCCACATCCGCCTAGTTTAACCGCAATATCTTAAGGACTTATGACTGAACACACTCCGAATTGAGCGCCATTTTATGGAATTATGACGTTAGGAAAAGTGCAGTTTCTTTCTCTTTTGCACGTATTAAGATTCCAGCTAATCGCATCAGTTATACTAGCTGCTATTAGGCGAAATACTTCAGGCGCCTGTTAGGCAAATGTGAAGGCAATCACAAGCCGCACGCAAATTTATGAACAAGTTTGTAAAGAAAGTTTCTTATTCTGCTTCGTGTCTCGTTTTTTCCTCACGCTGCTTACCAAACTAAGTTTTCAGACAATTTCCGGCACTACAGACACTCGGCTTTACGTGACCGAAGCTCCTGCGCCATTCCATGTATTTACGAAAGTGCGCGAGACTTCAAAGCATGCAGTCCTTAATGGAAACAGTGACATAAGCGTTAGGTGGCGGTCGTTTCCCATGCAGCAGCCGGCTGCATATATTAAACTAATTTCCAAATACTTCGAGCTATCCGTGGAAACAAGAAATTACTGCAAGTACTATAGAAGAAAGCACTGGCAGAGCAGTACAAAAGCAAACAGTCGACGAAAATTACGCCGCATGGATGACCCCAGCAGCGCCTGCGGCATGCCGAGCTCTTGCGCGCTGTGCAACGCAATAAGAGTTCCCTTTGTCGCACCAGTTTCCTACTGAAGTGACTCGGGGCCATTCGTATCCATTAGGAGTGGGAAGGAAAGGAAGAGGCACTCTCTTGTTTCCCAAATGAGAAAATCCCGGGAGGTTCGTGGAAATTTTTATTTTGCGGATGGAGGACCAAGCTTCCTCCATGGCCTATGCTGCAGCAATTTGTCACGATTATGCCACGAACCTGCCGCCGCGTTCGTTCACGTCTTCGACTCTAGGCGCTCGAGAATGGCCCAAGGGAAACTGGGAACCACAGAACTTAGTGCACTTTCTATGTTTTCATTGCATCTGCAAAGATGATGCTGTGACGTTTCTTTAGCCGTATCTTCGTTCATAGAGGAAATCTTACTTTCGTTATGTTCTTCGTAGATCCCTTGCATTATCATTGGTTGTAGAGTTCAGGCGCCGGCGAACGACGTAGAAAGGTTGATAGAACACAGCCCGGCATTCTAATTGATCAGCTACCAGGAGAATATTAGGTACAATACAATTCCTAATTTTTTTTTTTTTTTTTGTCTTGAGAACATTATTTTTCGAACATAATGTGCTGATTCTGTAGTTAACGTTTGAGGTTCAGTTTTGTTTGTTGTTCATTTCACAACGTTATTTAAGGTAAAATTCTGGGATATTACGTGTCAAAAGCATGATTTGATTATGCGACACACCGTAGTGGGGGACTCTGGATTAATTTTGCCCACCAGGGGATCTTAAATGTGCGCCCAATGCACGGGACACGAGCGTCTTGGCATTTCGCCCCCATCGAAATGCGGCCGCCGCGGCTGGGATTTGATCCCGTGTCTTGGGGCTTAGCAGCGCAACACCATAGACGCTAAGCCACCATGGCGGGGGTCTATGGTGGCTTAGGAACACATTAGGTTGAACATTATTTTTCATGGGTCTCTGAACTTTTACTCAGATCCACTGCGGTAGCCCAGTGGCTATGGTGTTGCGTTGCTGAGCTCGCGGTCGCGGCGTTTGATCCTGGCCGCGCTGACCACATTTCGATAGGGGCGAAATGCTAACGCCGTGGTGTACGTAGATTTAAGTGCGCGTTAAAGAACCCCAGATGGTCAAACGTAATCCAGAGTCTCCTAATACGGCGTGACTCATAATCTGATTGTGGTTTTCGCAAGTAAAACTCCGCAATTTAAATTATGTTTTTAAAAACTTTGATTTCAGGAGTTGGGTGAAAACTTTTCACCCCCTAATTGTGCCATTAGATCTGTTCAATTTCCAGTCTTCATACAGAAAGGCGACATGAGACTCCACACCGTAATCCCTTAATTTTGCGGGAAGCTTTAAAACCAGCCGAATTGCATCACTCAGCGTATAAGTTAAACAAATCACTTCTACATCAAGAACATATCATGTGGCTGCGAATACGCCTCATTGGTAAATACTCTACATAAATGTAACAGAACAAAGAAAGGTACCAGTCCCGAACACGAACTGAAGCAAGATAATACAGGAGCATTATGTTTCTTTGAAAGAATGTACGAGGGGAAGTCAAAAAGTACTGTTGCAATTTCTCGCCCAAGGGTTTGGTAACACTGCTAGTATCCAGCGCTGAAATAGTGCCGTCTGCAACATTTCTATGGAACGTGTCACTCTTATTCCTGGGTAGTCGTTAGAGTGTAGCAGACCGTTAAACATGGCAGCTCCATTGTCGATCTGCACCAAGGAGGAAATGAGGGCAGTGATTAGCTTTTTGTTTGAGGAAGGTGTTTAGCCTGCGGAAATTATTCGTCGAATGTAAGCGCAGTATGGTGACAGTTGTTTATCGCGAAGCAAAATCTACGAATGGGTAGAGCGTTTAAAATAGCGAAAAACTTTGTGTGACGAGGAACAATTGGGCAGGCCCTCGATGCCAATGATCGAGGACAATTTGAAAGTAGTTGAGGGCATAGTCATATAAAACATACGAATCACAGTGGACGAAATCGCCAATACTTTACATATCAGTAATGGTTCAGCTTATTCCATCTTACACGGCAGGCCAAATTTTCGGAAAGTGAGTGCAAGGTGGGTCCCGAAAGAATTGTCAGCGCAGCATAAGGCACAAAGGTTGGACATCTCTCGTAAACATTTTGCCCGTTATCGTCGCGAGGGAGATGGATATTTACAGGAAATTCTTACTGTAGATGAACCTTGGCTACATAAGCACGAACCGGAAAGAAAGACTGCGAGCATGGTTTGGAAACACTCATCATCACCAGAAGTTAAGAAATTTAAACGTGGACCATCAGCTGGTAAGATTATGCTAATACTTTTGTGGGACACGGAAGGTGTGGTAGCCGTTCATTTCACCTCAAGAGGCGAAACTGTGAACAGTGAGAACTATTGCGATCTGTTGCGAACTAAACTTAAACCTTCAGTCAAATCAATCGTCGTGGAAAACGGCGAAAGGGTGTCATCCTGCAGCAAGATAACCCTCGGCCACATTCTTCCAAACCGACGGCCGAAACAATAAAGGAGCGGGGATTCGAATTGCTAGAACACCCGCAATACAGTCCAGACCTGGCTCCAAGCGGTTTTCATATGTTTGGACTATTGAAGAAAACGCTCAGGTTAAGAAGATTCGCAACCGACGCAGAAATCGTTGGTGCGGTGCACTGGCTACAGGTGCAACCCCAAAACTTTTTTTTTCGATGGAATCAAAAAACTTGTGAAACTTTGGGCAAAGTGCGTTGAGGTGCAGGGAGGTTATGTAGAAAAAATAATGCATGTTTCAGTTTTCTATCCTTTGAATAAACGTATCTTTTATCAAAAGTCCCCTTACTTTTCGACTTCCCCTCGCAATAATAGGCGAAAATTAAATGTGAAACATGATAATCTAATATCGCGCATGGGAACCTTAGGGCGTAAATGAGAGAGATTAAGTAAGTTTTTAGACGGGGTGCTAGGGTTTCTTCTAATAAAAGTTACAACTATAGAAAATGTGGTGCAAAAAAAAAAAAGAATATGCGGTAGCTGCTTGGGAGTGAAGCTTTTGAATAATTTACTGACCAAACGGTGGCCTTCAAGTAAAAGCGCCCGCGTGTTCCAGCGTGCGCCACTATCTACAATAGATTTCCGAGAGGCCAATCTTTCTGCTGAGCCTTGTCAAATCCGTCTCCGGAAATCTTTAGGGAAAACTTCGCACATTCCAGAAAGCACTGCTGTAGTTTTCTAGTAAAATTGAGTTACGCGTGGCTTCTTTTGTCGCGGATATTCGGCATTCGAATTGAATTCACGTTTTGCAACCATTCGAAAAAAAAAGAACGACTGAAAAAAACAAATGCTCTTAGAATATTGGTAAGTACCCGGTAAATGGAGTATGCAAGGACCCCGCGTAGCTCTCGTGTTACTGACGTCAAAACAGGGCGCTCTTAAGTATTACGGCTCAATGATATTACTTTTATTGCATTTTTAGTGGATATTGGAAGACACGAGAGAATGAAAGCCCGGACACAAGAGCACGCGGGAGACCTGTGTTTTTCAGCTTCCACGCTTTCTGCATGCCCTAATAAAAGGAAGAATTGCGTCATTTTTTCGTGCCCTAAATACAGTAGGACGCAACAGGGACGAACCGGACACTCGATATGAAGCGGACACGAAGTGACAAACGGGATTGCAAACTACCAACTGGTTTATTGTAAGATCATACCACAGTATTTAAAGCACACAACGACGTATTGCGACTGTATGAACTATATGATTACAGCAGATACACTCAGATCGCGTTCTCACGTTTCTGGCTGTTATGATTCTATCGGCGCATTCTGTGTGTGTATGCATCCTCTGCGTGGGTGATTTCGGCTTTTTTTAGCATGATTGATGGCGTTGCTCACGCAGTTGTCTTTTTCTTCTATTTCTAAAGCCTCTTGGATTTCCCTGGTTATTTTATCTTTTTCTTTAGCCACAACTGTCGTCTGTCGTGCGCATGGTAAGGTGCCCAAGTATGTAATAGAAGGGTGGGTGGGGGAGGGGGAGGAACGTGAGTGCGCGTCTCTTCTTCTAGCCAGGCCGTCGCTGTGCATGACTGTCCGCGAGGCCTATACACGCCGTGTCTTGGAGGTAATCAGCGTAGGGTGCAATGGCTAAGGGACCACTGACATACCTGGCGGCTTTATGCGAGCTTTGTTCCCGAGCGCCTAGCGTAGGAGTTCGCGTAATCTCAAGTTTCAGGGACGCACGAAGCGTGTGCTACCCACTGACAGTGCTCTTCATTACGCCAACGTTGTCTTAACGAGTGCTCGTGGTCATCGAGTGAGATCTGTTCATATATGCCTGTGCGCGCGTGACCCCATTCTTGTTATCTTGATTAGTTAGCGAATATTTACTGCCGTTTATACTGTCGATAAAACTAGGAACCTTCCATCGTGTAGTTCTCTAATACTTTGCTATCGCTACCTACGCTTCACCTTTATGATGAAACTGCGTATTTTGACCAAGTAACCAAGCTGAGGACCTTTGTTCTGTACTTATTGTGAATGTGGCTCCACTTTACCAAATTAAGATTCACTAAATATTTGTATTAGTTGGCTTTCTGCAGCCGGTCTCAAGAGGCATGAGAAGATGCGTTCGAAATAGGTGACGACACTGCTCACTGTAGTCACTATCACCGATAGAAAGGCCTAGCGCTCCTTGTGGTGTCAACCAAACTACCCTACTTTAGCGAGAGGGCGTTTTATTTCCTTGAACCGCCGCGGTAGCTCAGTGGCTATGGCGTTGCGCAGCGGAGCCCGAGGCGACGGCGGCCGCATATCAATGGCGGCGAAATGCAAAAACCCTCGGTGCACGTTAAAGAACCCCAAGGTCGTCGACAATAATCCGTAGTTCCCCACTACAGCGTGCCTCATAATGAGACAGCGGTTTGGGCACGTAAAGCCACAGAATTCGTTTCTTTCTCCTTTTGCCGTTTTTGAGTTTCAACGCCGAATAAGTGAATAGTCTAAGCGTGTACAAGAATATTTCATCCGAACGAGGGAAAAAAAGAGTTTGAGGAGTTTGATAACCTACGAGAAATTGATTGCCGTAGCAAGGGAAAATATTTGCTGGTGTTGTCACTACTAGAAACCCTCTCAGCGCCATGCAAGGGCGACGTCACAAGGCTGCCCTCTGCGCCATATTGATTCCACTTCTCCCTTTTGCCAGCTGGCTAATGAAAGATCAACGCAGCCATTGCGCATGCGTGTAACGCATGCTTCAGCAGTTCCTCGTCCCGAATACTGGCGTAGCCTCTTCATGCCCGCCGGCTGCATGCATCACAACTCACTTTCAGGGCACTGTCGTATGCGTACTTTCTTTTTAGACTAGACTATTCATGTGTTATGCGTTATGTTTCAGTCCAATTATTCCATTTTTTTTATCCTGACACATCAAAAACTTACATGAATCTACACAAAGAGAAATAAAAGAACATATGACTGTCTTTTGAATTAACAACTGAACAATAAGGAAACTCTAACCCAAGCTTTAGTTTTTCCACCGTGGGCAAAAGAAAAGGGATCGTGGTTGTAGCAGGCAAAAGCTTAAAGTTTGGTGGTGGTGTCTGAACGTGAACTTGCTTAGCGAACAGAGAACGTTTCATCATATAACTCCGAGGAAATTAAACACGGTATAAACATTTGAATACGTTACTTTCTTTTGTTATGCACACACGGTATTGAAGGCAATCTCCAGGCGTCTGTGATAAACTCAGAATTTTTTTATTTCTTCGCATTTTTTCCCGAGAAGGAACTACCAACCTGTGTACATAGCAATGTTTCTAGTGAAACAACGCAAGTGTTATTGTTATTCGGCTCCGCGCTTTTGTTTATTCAGCCAGGTCACGCGCAGCACGAAAGCAGCAAGGTTTTCTTTGTATTTTTTATTGGTTTTTACCTGAGGCTCGAAGCCTTCGAAACTCCTTCGAAATGACATGGTTGTTCCAAGAAAACTTTGAAAAGCAAAAAGATAAACAAGCCCGAATCGCTACACCGATCTGTTCTTAACTTATGTATTCCTAGAGCTCTACTTGAAGTTACACTGCCGAAAAAGAAGCACATGTATAGCAAGTGACATCAAAATGTCAGCTGATCAACTAATTTGAAGGACTCCTTACACAGCACACTCTCTGAAGCAGCGTATTGAAACGTTTGAATCATGAGCTTGGAGGAGGTGAGAAAGAGAGAAGGCAGGGATGTTAACCAGAAATGCGTGTGGTTGGCTACTCTACTCTGGGGGACGGTAAAGAGGGACTAGAAAGATGAGATACAGAGAGGAAGAGGAGGAGGGGGGGAAGAAAGGACGCGGTGAGTTTGCGCACGCAGTCATGAACTTGGTTGTTGCTGATGTCATGGGCTTCCTTGACTATGATGCCGCCTTGCACGTGAAGAGAAATGCACACACGTTTTAATGATTGCCTTCCGCGATTGTTTTGTCAGTTTTATCGACATTGGTTTGTGTTTTCACGTCCCACAGAGTTGGTGTAAATATTTAAGAACTAGAGCAGGGAATCATTTTATCAGTATAGCGAGAAAAACAAAATAGGAACAGGTAACGATAGTTTGAACTATCGGAATTGGAACTACTGAATGGAATAGAAATAGGAATGGAATATGAATGAATGGAATAGGAACTATTGAAATAGGAACTATAGTGTTTTGCAGATGTCCACCAGGAAGAATAACTAGCGAATTATAGATGAACATTAACTGTGAAACGTTGTACATATCAAGGTCCTAGGGGTGAAACATGACCGGTACTGTTCATAAAACTACTTTGACAAAGGAGCTCTCCCTCAGTGGCCTGCCTTCGTGCACCCATAATTTATTGTACACATAAGTGCGAGAACTTGTTGATTGTTCTCGCGCAGCCCAATGACAGATGCCTCTTACGTAAAAGAAGTTTTGACAACACGGCCCAAAAACACCACGTATGCGACGTCTTCGTAAGTCGGACTGTTACGTAAAAGTTATATCGTACACCTATGTCACATATTTTTCATCAGCAAGCATAGCTTATCATGGCTTAGCTTATTCGTAACTGACGACAAAGCTACTTGCGTTATATTGACGTCCTTGCTTTGTTACCGTGCTTTCGCCCAGCAGTGTTACCGTTGCTTGAAGTTTCGCTATTGAACACCGCAGCGTAGAGTCCTTGCCCATTGGTCTACTGCCCTCTGAGAATAGCTGTCCCTGTTTGTTTTGTTTTTTTTCTTTATGAGTGTGTGAGTGCTCTTTTATTTTATTTTTTGTACTGACATCATGTAATAGAAGTTGGTGCATTTTGTTTTAGGTAGCACCAGCTACTCCTCGTCGCTTGACAAAGATAATAGACTAAATTTTCACAGAATGTGTCACAAATCATCACAGAATATGTCACAAATACAGTCAGCGTGTTATCTCTGCTCGACATATTAACAGTTAATATTTCTCCGTTATGATAACGTTTGTTTTGATCCCTGAAGAAAACAGTGCTGAAACAGTGACGAAATGCACTGCAGCGCTAAAAATTCACTATCGAACTCGTACGGAGCCATTGGACTACATTAACCTCAACAGAAAACTATCCTACACCCTAATAAAACAAAACAAAAAACATGACAATATCCCCCGAAGGACGAAGCACTGAGGTAGCAAAGTTTCCCGTTGCACTTGTGCTCTTCCGATTGTGTTCTAACTATACGTGGATGCGACGTGTTACGTGACGCTGCACGCAAGGCAACGGCTGATTGGCAGCAGGAACAGTATCCTGGCAGCTACCAGGCATCTCACAATGTTGGCGCGATGAGCAGCGCCACCAGGGGCGTTGCAGGCGTCGCACCTCAATGGCGGCACGAGATGAGATCGACTGGGAACGGTCGTTGTTGGTCAGCAGGCAGTGAAATATTAGACAACGTTAGCTTAACATTTACTCTTCGTTCAGCACAGACCATTGCATAAACACAGCAGATCAGCAGGAACGCTCGTGTGCTTAGAGTTCGCGTGCGAACAATGCTCGTGCCAACAGCGGAAGGCAGAATTCCACCCCGACTCCATCACCGAACTGATTGAGCGGAACGTTGACAGTGCGCCGACTTCGTCCCCTCCTTTTTGCAGCAGAACGCGTTCTTTAACCCTCCACGCGCGAGCTGCGCATGCGCCGTCGATAGCGGTACAGCAGGGACGGCGGCCACAGCAGCGACGAAGGCGCCACGAGCGTCCGTAGAATTGCTAACGCAATCAAACGAGAAATTATTTCACGTTATTATGTCGCGAATTGTTGAATACCCGTTCCAAATCATCTAAGTTCATTTCATGTCTCTTTAGGATTAGAATATCATAAATAACTTTCAGCTGTCGGAGAGTTCAGTTGTCTCGGTAGCCTTTGGTGGCAAAGTGACACACATCTTACCGTGCCTTTCTGCCTTACCCGACACACAATTACCACGTCTAAAGCAATTTCATGTCTCTATAGACATACGCCTAAATACAAGCTGCTATGCCAAGTGAAGTGTTCTGGTGGTGTTCATGTTTGCGGCGCGTGCGTTGCATGTGTGCGCTTTCTATGAATTGCGCCTGTTCGTTGAATAAGTTACTTGAATATGATAATGGCGGTCACCTTTCAAAGGACATCTTCGCGCTCAAGGTAAAAATTAGCATTGTGTCACGACACCTTTCAATATGACCGTCACTCCAGCACGCTCACTTTACTTCTGGCGACACGAGTCGGCTCTGTCTCCCAAATGAATTCAAAAGCAGGAACGTTGGATATCTTATATCTTTAGCAGCAAGTACTCTTCTATAAAAGTACACTAATAGCTAGGTCAGGCAAATGCAAATAGTTATCACAATAAACTTAGGTATTAAGCAATCAAGAAATATCCAGCCATTTCAAAGCGTTTTCAAGCTGCACTCAGATGAAAGCTAAAAGAAAAAAAAGACTGTGTGCACGTGTATTTACACAAACTAAACAATGGAGTGCTAAATGAGTTCACAGAAATGGCTAATACTTATTGTGCGACACAAATGTAGCAATTGTAATAATGATTAGCAGCAGCGCAAAGGACAAGGACGAAGCGAGACGACATACGCGGCGCTGAACTGGCACCTGGAAGTTCATCGAAAAAGGAAAAATATAACATAACATGTACACAGTGCGCATAACGTGATTTGCGACCAAAATGCCATCAGCATGTAGTCGCATGAACGCATCCCCCCTAACCCCCCGTATTTCATATCGACTAGTGCAAATCATTTACAGAATTATGGCACGATAAGCAGGTATACATCCGTCGGCTGCTGCTCACAGCGCGGCCGCGCCGTATCTTGAAAGCGATTTGCGAAGTGGGCGAAGTGGGCGCCCGCACGGGCCTCATCTTCAAAGCGATCTGCAATGGGGACAAAGTGCATGCGCCGAGTGCCGGTAGCTTCGTATGCCCTCTGCTTTGTACGTTTACTTCGCGTTGAAACGAGAGGAGAGACAGCGCGAAGGTAAATTTGCCCGCTGCTGCTGGCGCGCATTCTCACTCCGGCGTTTTCACCGCGCGTTTCCGCGGCCATCGAGCGAGATGTGTTCTGTTTACCTGTGCGCGCGTGACACCGTTCTTGTCTATTTAGTTAGTAAGCGAAGGTTTACAACTTTATACGGCCAATTAAACTACTCTCCTTGCTTCGTATAGCTCTCTACTAATTTGCTATCGCAATCGATGCTTCGCCTTTCGGGTGAAACGGGAACTTTTTCAATAAACTTCCAGTTGCAGTTCAGAGCCGTGTTGTCGTCTCGCTTCGTCCTTGTCCCATGCGCTGCCGCTAATCATGAACCTTAATCAACTTGCCCAAGTCGCCGCTCTTCTAATTGTAATAAATTTTAAGCATCATAAAGAAACAGTAACAAATCGGGAAAAGATCACATACGCAGTGCTGTATCAGGAACAACCCAAATGTATCCAAGCCCTGCGGTCGGCGTGACCTGCACTGGCTGCCAAACTCAATTAGCCGCGGCTGAAATTAAACGATACCAGCCAGCAACAGCGAGAATCTGTTCGCTCTTAAGCTTGATCATTAAAAGCACGCGGTGCTTAGTATTAAAATGACCTTGGTGTACTTTTTTTTCATACTACCATACTCGAGACTGTAATAAAATGAGTTTATTTTTTCCCATGTCTTACAGTTTCTTTTTTAACTTCTCACTTTTTCTTAATCAGTGAAGATTCAGATGTACGTGCTCCTAGCGTGTTTGGTCTAATTATCTTCGTAGCGAACCCGCAGCCGGAAATATTACCGTGTTGACGCTTCCTGCTAAAAAGAAGAAAAGGTGCCGTCCTCTTATTGGACGTCCGCCGTTTCCAAAAGCTGGTATAATTAGCGACGCGCATGGTGACGGGAGATAATGTGAGCACATTACTTTTATTTCGGATGTTTCAAGAGAGCAAAGAACGCCAGCGATGTACGTACAGTAAGGAGAGATATTAAAAGTTAGAAAATGTGCTAGCAGTTAACTGGAAAAGAGGAATAGAAAAATTCCCAGAACTCTGGAGTCCTTCCGCAGTCGGTTTTTTTTTATTTTTATTTTTTTAGAGCGACAGTTGCTGGACGTCAAAGCGTCTTGCAAATTTTGTGCCAACATATTGAATACTTTAGCAGACTTCTGGACATAAAGTCACCGCAGACTTGGGCCTTCCCATGACATGGAACAGCCTTATAAATAAGACGCCATTACTACTGTCATAAGAGGATAAATGTCGTTATCCGAAAGCAAAATACGTGATTATCACAAGATTCGGACTCGCAACTACATCTGTCCGTTTCCTTCGCCTTTAGCCTCTCTTGCCGGACACGCTCAGAGGTGTTCAGGTGACAAGTGATAGCAGCTAAGAATTATTCAGGTAGATTATCACTTTCTCCGCAATGTTCATGTTTTACTGATAGAAGAGATCGCCCGAGAAGAAAAACATTTTTTCCCACCTACAATTCCATCGCAGAAGACAGACGCGAGAGCCGTCTGCGTCATCATTGTCACCTTCCTGTATTGTCAACTGTAACAATTATCATTGCCATCATTGTGATCCCGCCGTCATCGCTACTCTCACTCTTATTGTCATTGTTGTTGTTGTAGCTTTCATCACGCCTGCTATCCCTGTTTCGGTTACACCTACTGCATTCCTGTGCGTGGAGCTCGACGATTTCTTTCCAGCGACGCAATATACAGGACAGGCGTGACAAAAAAGAAATGCAGTTTCGCCCATAATGTGAAGCAGTCACGTGACAGCTGGGACAATATTATGTCCAGTGATTCTTGCAATGTTTCCGTCCAGTATCAGTTGAAGTAAGCATTCGCAAGCGTCCTTTCGAGAAAAAGAAGAAAACGTAATTCAGTATTGCCTCTGGTCCGATTCATCCTCGTTTGTGCAGGGGGTGCAGCTCGGTGGCGGAGAAGAGAGACAAGGCTCTACTTCCCCCCTCTTTCTAATTCTGCTTTTCGCTTCTTGCTACTGCTTTCGTTTATGTTCGATCTCCTCAACGTTGGTTTGTGGTTAAAGTGCGGAACATGGCGTCCACCAATCATTGTAATGAGCGCACAGGAATTCAGGTATAAATTAATTGTTACTCTAGCATTGGCGGAGAAGATGACAAGTACCATGTTCGGCTGGTAATCTGTGGTTCCAAAGTACATATCCTTGTAGAGCACTGCGACTCCTTATTTCACACACACACACACACAAAAAAAAAAAATCCCGAAGCACTCTGGAATTCCATTCACGTGCACCTGCCGACATCAAGTTGACCAGGGGACTGGGTCTGTAACAGTTATCGCTGTGGAGCCTAAGTGTTGTTCTGGCGTCTCTTGAAGCGCTTGCGCCTATCTAAGAAGATATACTGTTGCGCACATTCAGAAGGTGGCTCATGTGGAGCCTTTCTGCAGGCCAATAGGTCACTAAAGTTTCCTTGGCGTCTTGGTAATGACAATATTTTTCGCGCAATGCTTGTGTCAGAAGCTATATGTCTTATCTTTGTAATAATGATCTGTTCTTTTATTTGCCTATTGAAGGAAAAAAGAACGTGTTTCGGAAGCAAGATATCAAAGTCTGACATGCCAAAGAATTCTTTCAACTGTAAGCGGTGCTTTGCCGCGACTGTGCTAGGAACGCAGTAAAGCCAACTTCACGTAGGTAAATATAGTTCACAGGAAAGGATGTATTTCTGACTTCAACTACATTCTTTGTTATTTCAGATAAAAGTGTTTACTCAGCGAGCTTTGCAGCACCTCTAGTGCTGCAACCTGAATACCTGGCGCTCTACTTAGAAAACAAAAAATTCACAGGCCTGCGCGACACACGCAGCACAGTCACAGCGTAAGCTGGAGGAGCGGCTGCATAGGAGCTCCATTTTCGGCGTTTCCACGAGAACGAACTGAATTGTTCGCCCGGCGTCGACATGCTGGCTTGTGCTGCTCTCTGCACTGCGGTTTGCTGAGTCCGACGTTTCCTGGTTGCACCCGCGCGCGTAGCTCTACGATTCGCTTCTTCAGCAGCGGTTTGTACCTTGCGAGGGGGCAGACAGCATACATATGCAGACAGAATACTATCTATTCAGCTTCTAGCCGAGCTTCTAGGGTTAACTTTGTACGGGACTACGTAGTTCTTTTTTTTTAATTAGCACCGGTCACAGCGTCGTTGCATATTTGGCCGCAGCCTAAAACTGAGCACAAGCACCCGAAGGCCTAATGTGCCACCCATACAGGGCAATAATTTTTCCAGTTTACAAAAACTCTCCAAGGACAGCTGTCACTTTTGACTGTTCGATTAAATAGAGGCGAATATGTTGCTCAGGAGAGAAAGGAAGTGCGATAGTTCCGTATTAGTGATCGTAAAAGTACATAGTTTAGCTTAGAAAGAGGAAGTCTGGAAAGTTCTGGATTTATTGATTATTTATTACCAGTCCTTCTCAGAGTAGAGTATAAGGAATGAAAATGACGCTTAATTATGGACAAATAAAACAATAATATGGTGCGGCAAAGCCTGAACAGGTGATGTAGTTGTTGGTTTTATTGCGGCATTGTTGTGCTGAAAGTGCTGTTCGAAGGCTAAGTTATAAATCAGTGTCGAGAAAAGTATCGGCCACTGCGCGAATGTGTTGGCACGGGATTGGGAAGCAGTGCCGGAAGGCCATACTTTTACAGCTGGCTTACGGCTGTGTTCCACGCCCAAAATTTTATCGTAAGCGTTATACGCCCTTCAGTGCGTCTCATATGCTGCAGTTTTTTACATAACCCTAATTTCCATTCAAGTTGCTACACGAGAAACAGAAATTAAGCAAGAATATTTGCTGGTAATAGAACAAAACAGAAATCGCCAGGAAGATTTGTTTTCTTCGAAGAAATAATGAGGCGCTTCAATATAGGGAGTCAGCATGTATCCAACGAAAGGGACTGGTTGCGAAACAAACCAAACTGAATGCTGGTAAAAAACATTCACGCAGAAACTCTTCTGGGGTGTTGCCTATGTATGCGTAAGCATTGTGCCAATTGGTCATCTTCACGTAGCCCGGTGTCATTATCAATTTTATGAAACTTGATCCAACCTGTATAAACCTTTATCAACCTTATCGATTGTTATCAACCTTTTCGGGCTGGATCCGACCTATGTCAACCATTACCGGTTGTTGACAATCTTATAAGACTTGATCCGACATTTATCAACCCTTATCGATGCTTATCAACCTTATCAAAATTGATCCTACCATTGTAAGCACTTATCTCTCTTTAGCACCTTATCCATTCGCATCGAACCATTATCAGCCCCGATAAGACCTATATAACCCCTCATCTCTTCTTATCATCCTTATCAACTCATTGACTGGTTATCGGTGTTGCGCGAAGTGAAACGCATTAGCCCTCAGAGATCGGTGGCATTGCGGTCGGTGAAGGAACGCCCCAGCGGAAGGAGCATCCCGCGACCACCGAAACGCATAAGGGATGAGGCGTGTAGGGCAACAAATTTTCGCAAGACCGGATCTTTCCTAATGTCTACAATGCTATAAGTCGGCTCTACAAGTGCTCCTAGAGATGGCTTTTATTTCACCATCATAAAATCTTTCAACAATGCCTTCATAGAAACTGTTCTTCTTTGACATTTATTTTGTACCGCCAGTAAAACCCGTTCATGTGGTTCAGATATATTCACCTTCTGTATTCGCGGGTGTTTAGCCCAGTTGGTAAGACACTCGGCTTCAGAGCGTGGGGTCATAGGTTCAAAACTCACCACGGCCGTTTTTATAGCGATTCGTCTTATGTGACGGACCGACGGCTCCCTCGTTGGGTAGGCAGAAATGCTTACGCATTTAAAAACATTTAAGCGTTGACATGCAGATTTTTCGAGGTCCAATGAACATTGCTAATGTGCCTACTCATTTACCATGTCTACGCTCCACCAGGCAGTATAGGTATGCGCTTACACGCACATATACCTAGTCAGACAAGCAAAAGAAACAGCTTTGCGTCACACAACTGACAATGGTGGTCGTCGCAATATGTAGTTGTCACTTGCTGCCATACGGCTGCAGCCTGTCGATGGCAAGACGAGGACAGTGAACGGATGTGCACCCACGCGGTGTTTGTGTTAGCCAGCATGCGTGCAGTTTCGTCCAAACTGTTACATTCATGCACATATTGCGACGTAAAACTTCCTTTCTCACAATATTCCAATTATTCCTGTTTGAGTTCCTCGTCCATTGCTGTACACATAGTTGACCACTCTTACCGCGGCTAGCAGCTGGCAAAGAGGGGCAGTGTCTCTCAACAAGTATCAAGTGTCAAGTACTATTCACGAAGATCATAAGCATGTACTTAAGCAATCGAGCATTGGCTAAAGAAAAAGCACATGCGCCCTTCTTCCTTCCCGAAGGACACCAATGTTTCTTGAGCATACAAAGCTGTAGCAAGATCCTTGTTCGCTCCTCGGCGGCGCAAATTGGCTCACCATGCCCTGAGGAACTATTTGTTTCTACCAGCTCTTCTCTTCAAGGTGTTTTCTTTCCACACCCCACCCAGCTACATCGAAGCTCATCTGCTCGCTCCCCTCCCCCTCTTTCCCCTTGTTCTTTACTTTATCAATGGGTGTTGCTTTTAGGCAAGCGATATTGTTTCTTTTGTTCTTATTTCGGCGAACTACTGCTGTGTCTATCACGGTTCGCCTAGGGCTATCCAATCATCACGATATCTTGTGGCAAGAGATAGTAACGAACACCAAAGTTAAGCGAACGGGCTTTCGTTGCTCTTTCGCCGCTAGAACGTTGTTGTGTTAACTTTCGGATCAATGAGCCATTTTCGCCGGAAGAGGAAGGTTGGGAATGGAGGGTGATAGGGAGGATAGGGGAGAACTTTCTCGAAGCAAGTGCAAAAAGAGGCCATGCGGGAGCACTTCCTGTGATGCTGCTCAGGGGACGCTTTCTATTGGAGCTGTGTTTACGGAAGGATACAAAAAAGAAATATCTCAATCGCGCCTGGCCATTTGCACTCGTAACGGCTCGAACGTCCTGACTACAGCGACCGAACAACACCGCCCACTTCAGGGAATGGCGAAAGCGCGTGATATTTCTTTTCTGCATTAGTGTCAGCTTGAAGTGCGCTTTCAAGCAGACTCGCCTGCTGCAACATGGCCAGGCTACGCCTTAGTGGTTCCTGCTACCCAAACGAAACACGAGTTTAATGGCGAAAAAAGATGCAAATTGGAGCAGAATGAAAGACTAGCCCAGCTCCTACGTTTTGAAAAGCTCACTTCTATAGAAACGACACAACACGTAATAAGAAGAAGGTACAATGCTGCAGGGTTACGCCCGAGTTGGAAGTCCCAACGTACTTCCTTAACCTCGAGCTACGCGGGCGCGAATACCTAACCACACATAAATAAACCGTAAACACATGAGTAAATGAAATTCGTTTTGCTGGAAAGACAGAATTTCAATAATACAGGGGTCGCTAACGCCAGTTGTCGCTAAAAATCTCGGGGACATGTTAGGTTGGTAGATCCTCTAGCGCATGGTTTTTTCGGTGGCACAACCCACACCGGACGAAAGTTTGGACGCTCTGAAGAATGGTAAAACCTACATGATATGAACATAGCGATTGGCGGAAGATTTCTAGAAAAAAATACATAACCTTGCACTCTGCCGCGCAACGCTTGAAACAGCGAAGCTGGGCGATCGGAGCCCAGCATTTTCCGGAAGTGCGCGCGAACTTTTCATCTTATTACTTATGATGATGATAATTTCCGCTCGTCTCGGACTTACGACCATGACTGCGCATTGCATAGCGCAGATTTCAACACCGACACCGCCGCGTTGCAATGCCGCCACTCTTCACCTCTTCACCTCGCAGAGCACGAGTGTGCGAACGCGCCTGCTGTGGACGAAGACGACGACGCTCGAACGCAATCAATTCTCGCCCCCATTCTAAACCCAAGAAAAGCCCTAATGGCGCCGAGTTAACAGACTCTATTTTGGAGAGAGCAATTGCCACTGCGGTGCTCTCGCCGCCCGAGGGCGGATGAGAGTGCTTCAGTGGAATTGTCGTTCTATACTTGCTGCTTCAACAGATTTACTTCATCTCACACATAAATTTTGTCCGGATATCATACTTTTACAAGAAACTTGGTTGTATACAGGAAAAAAATTTTTCATTGCGAAATTATCGATGTTTTCGTTTGGACCGTCCTACTAGAGGCGGAGGCATTGTAATATTTATTTCAACAAAATTTTGCCACACAACAAAGTTAGCATTCACGTTAATGGCCCCAGACAGCGAAATACTTGCGGTAGAAATAAATTTGCCCGGTGTAGACCTTTCACAGTCGTAAATTCCTACTTTCCTGTTGGGGTCCAGAACATTAGTTCCTTAGATTCAATTATAGCAAATTGCGGAAAAGATATAATCTTAGCTGGTGATTTCAATTCGCATCATGTATCATGGGGATACAAAACGGATCAGTGTGGTAAAACACTGTGGGAATGGGCAGTAGATAATGGGCTTTCCTGCATGAACACTGGAGCCGTTACGTTTCTCCGAGGACAGTCTCGCTCTGTTTTAGACCTGACGTTCTCTGGAACAAATATTGTTGTGTCTTCATGGTCAACGATTGACTGCGCTACAAACAGTGACCACCTACCTGTTGTTTTTGAAGTGGTAGGCCTGCTAACCTCTCCGGAGCTTCATAAGAGAAGTTTTATTAATTATACTCGTTTTAATACTTGTTTGAAAACAGCGTTTAATTCAATGAGACATATGAGTTGTATTCAAAAGGCTCATAGTTTATGTTCGATATTGGAGGATTCTAAAAAACGATCTGAATTTGTAATTTGTTCTAGTAAAAGCAATAGCCCTAGTAAATGGTGGAATGACGACTGCACTAGAGAATTTAGGCGGAGGAAAGCTGCGTGGAAAAAGCTCCTATACAACCAGTGTCCAAAAAACTGGAATGATTACAAATACATAGCGGCCACCTTTAAACGTACAGTTTATAAAGCGAAAGAAGACTTTAACATCAGACATTTTGATTTCTTATCCCAAATACGCAACAGAGGGGCATTGTTCCGCTTTCTAAGATCACTGAAGATGATTCAACCATCAATCAATGCAGATTCACTTGTTCTTACACCGAATGAAATTACTGAGTTCTTGGAAAAAATTGGCAAAGGGCTTGAGAGCCGCTTTTCATCTTGTCTCCCTTGTCGGCCTTTATTGCTTGGCTCTGTGGACAATTTCGAAGAGCTGTCATTACCGGAATTTGCCTCAGTGATTGTAAGTTTGCCCGCTGCTGCCCCAGGTCCGGATGGGGTTACCACCGCAATGATAAAAATTTTGTATAAGGAGTATCCTGATGTCTTATTGGCTCTGGTTAATCATTCTATTGAGAAGGCTCGGATCCCATTGCAATGGAAACTCGCTAAAGTAATATTATTACTCAAAAATCAAGGTAGTGGATATATACTGGAGAACATTCAGCCTATTTCATTAACGTCAAACCTTGTTAAGCTAATCGAAAGAATACTAAATGTCCGAATCATGAAGTTCGTGAACACCAGAGAACTGCTCAGCCCTTTCCAAATTGGTTTTAGACCAGGCATGTCCATCTGGTGTGCGCACGCAGACATAGAAAGTCGAATTCATATTGCACGGCGCCACGGGAGATGTGCTGCACTGGTCACGCTAGATATCGCCAAAGCTTATGATAGTGTCGAGCATGCAATATTATTGGATAGAATGAATGCACTAGATCTCCCACATTACTTTATAAGATGGACAGCCGAGTTTTTGAGGGGGAGAGAATTTTTCTGTGTTAGGAATGGCATCGCCTCTAGAAGGTTTACACAGACCAGGGGTGTACCTCAAGGGGCCGTTTTGTCTCCCCTATTTTTCAACATATTACTAAGTGGTATACCTTGTCAGGCTGATGTAAACACATATGTCTACGCAGATGATATTGCATTTTTTTATTCTGCAGACGACATTCAGTCTCTTTACGGAAAATTGCAATCTTATCTCAACACACTTGAAAAATACCTGGAAGGAATTCGCCTATCTCTGGACGTTAACAAGAGTGCGGTGCTGGCCTTTCCGCTAAGTAGTCCAGTGTATTTAACTCTCTGTTATCAGAACAAAGTCATCCCCCAAGTTGAACAAACCAAGTACCTTGGGGTGATTTATGACAATAAACTCAATTGGCTACCGCACATTGAGTATATTGCTAAAAAAGGGGGTCGGGCTCTCGGAATATTACGACGGCTGAGCAACAATCGGTCTGGCATGCGAAGAGACACACTACTAATGATATACAAAATGTATGTCAGGCCAGTATTAGAATTTGGGTGTATTCTTTTCTCTGGAAGTGCCGCGTACAAAATTCGTCCCCTTGTTTTAATAGAACGGGATGCGCTCCGACTCTGCCTTGGCCTCCCCAAATTCGTATCGAACGCTGTGCTTTACCTGGAAGCGCGAGTGCCATCGTTAATGGCTAGCTTCAGACTACTAACAGTCCAAACCTTTCTGCGACTGCACGAATCGCCTTTCAGAAGACACCAGACAGTGTTCATAAGTCAGCCCACTTTATTTTTTAATGTCCACTGGCCCCGTTTTCACACGCCACAGGTGGTTTTTGCGCAGGCAATACTCGAGCCGTTGAATGTTAAGCTCTATAATATAACTCCTACAAAGTCTGCTACCCTCTCTCTAGAAATAATTTTTGATAACATCTACCCAAATAATGCAAAACTTTTATCTTCACGAATTCTCAATGCCATGCTGGATGATCACTTGTGTCATATTCAGACCAATGCTATAATAGCTACAGATGCATCACAGAACCACGAAAAGGCAGGTGTAGGAATTTTTTCTCATTCGCTAGATTGGTCCTATTCGATTAGACTTCCAGATTTTACTCCTATCTACACAGCGGAATTCTTAGCTGTGGTTTTAGCATTACGGAAGTTGAACCCCTCTCATTCATCAGTTGCTATTATCACCGACTCACTCTCTCTATGTTCGTCGCTTACAACGCGTAGTGACTCAAAAATTTTGCAAGAGTTACATCTGTTAGCTCCGTCTCATTTGAGTTTACTTCGCTTAATTTGGGTGCCCGGGCACAAAGGTTTGCCTTTGAATGAGTGTGCAGATTCATTAGCGAAGGCTTCCCTAGGGGGTCCTTTAGTACCTGCCGTTCCCCCAACCGCCTATATCACTGCCGCTAGGTTTAGGAGATTAACAATGATGAATGAGATATATAATTCTAGTATGGCTTCGCATTCTGACTACCACCATCTACTATTCCCTTGGAATCGTAAATTCTGCCCAACACGAAAATTAGAGATTACACTAACCAGGATACGTTGCCGCATCCCGACACTAAATTTCTATACACACAGGGCTGGTTTGGCGGCATCTCCTTTGTGTATACAGTGCGGCGAACCAGAAACTATTGATCATTTTCTCCTTGCTTGCCGACGATTCTCCTCAGTAAGGAAAAGGGTGCTTGAGGACCCTGTAAACAAACTTGGCCTCAGTATGAACGCTACCGTCTTGCTTTCGTTTGGAGCTTCCACATTGGGGTACAGTCACCAGAATGTTTGCACTGCAATGCAAAACTTTATCATTAATTCGAATCGACTGCCTTACTAAAATAGTCAATTATAATAAGTAATTAGAAGACCAAGCAGAATTCATCTTCCTTTTTTCTTTCTTTTTATCTTTTTCTAATTTTATTAAAATCCATTTTCTCCAAACCGCTCAATTCTTGGCCGATCCCCCACGGTGGGTATGTGCCATTTGTGCTGTGGATCATCATCATCATCATCATATGGTTCGCATAAATGCATGTTCTGCTGAAATAAACTTTCCCGGCAGGAAAGTTTATTTTCTTTTATTTCTTGATAGTTTCTTGGTATGAACCACGAACCACAAATTACGGCTGGCTTAAACAGCTTCGCTTTTAAAAAAAGGCAGGACAACAATATAGAAACAACTATACAAAGATTTGATATCAATGATTTTCCCACCTCCACTATACCGTTCTACATTCTCAAGTTTGCCAAGGAAAGACGTACTTAAACGAGTCCGCAAGATGCCTTTATCCCCATGTACAAAAACGTTTTTCTTTAAATTACACAGTGAAACATTACATGTCAAAACTTGGTTGCACAAAAAAGGAATTTTTGTATCCACTGTGAACTGTCGCCTTTGTGATGTACCTGAGACTATAGAGCATTGCTTTATAAGTTGTAAAGACGCAATATTGTTTTGGGATGTGCTCCAAAGAACTCTCAAGAAAGACTTCATTTTGAATCACCATACCATCCGATACTTGATTGCACCCCACAGAGAAGACGTGCCTTTTGATATGTTTTTCTTAATTGGACTACACAGCTTATGGAAGACGCGCATGTTAGACAGAAACGCTGAACCTGTTATTTCGGCGAAATTTCACTACGCTCAAATGATTGGTAACTTGAAAGACATGTATGACTTGATAGAGTTTCAACCGGACTGGTACCATCTCTTGTTACGTTGCTTGTCGTTGCCACCTTTTTAGGATCAAACTTACTTGCCACTTGTTTAAGAACAAAGCTACTTGTAGTTTTGTTCGTTCAGGGTGTGCTTAACGAGATTTTAGGCCATTTCTAGGCCATGAATATAAGATGTGTTGGCTGGTGCTTGCTCGTTTTCCGCAAATAGTATTTCTCTCGCATATACATGATGCAATAAATACCACGTAAGAAAAAAAAAAGTGGCTGCATAACCTAGTGGTTACGACACTTGCCTTGAGACCGGGGGTGCGCGGGATCGAATCCCGCCCCGGCAGGAAAGTTTATTTTCTTTTATTTCTTGATAGTTTCTTGGTATGAACCACGAACCACAAATTACGGCTGGCTTAAACAGCTTCGCTTTTAAAAAAGGGCAGGACAACCATATAGACAGGACAAAGCAATTAAAAATCACCAGCCATTCCCCTGTCGAGAAAATGGGGGTAAGCGAAGCTTGTCGTGTGTGTACCTGACCTACTACATTGACGAAGTTATGAGGCGTGCACCCCCGTTGTCGTGTTCCTGGAGGGCAAGACAACGCTGTCGCAGGCATTCCGCTTCGTTTGCCCTGAACTCAGGGTCGTGCGGATCTTCGCTGACGTTTGTCCTCAACATCGCCCTCCCGCAACTCGGGGTCCGTGGCTGTTCGCTGACGTTTCGCCTGGGCTTCGGAAGCCCTCAGACTACAATCGGCACGTCAACGACGAGCCCTTTCCCGAGCGAGTACGCGGGGCCGTTGCTCAAACGCAGCTTGCTCCCCTGCGGAACGCACCACGCGCGGCCTTCCCATCCGGAAACAGAAACCGAAATCGAAGCACACGCCAACCCACTTTTCTTCCCCTTCCCTCGCCGCGACACACCAAACAATCCTGATTGGTCGCGCGCGTCACGTGATCCGGCGCCGGCAAAGCGTTCCCCGCACCTGCTCTACTCTGGGAGAAGCCACCACCACCACCGCCGACACTTGTGAGGCCATACAGCATCGCTTGAAAATTTCGCCGCCAATGCACCCCGTATAGATAGATGGTAAACCAGCTGAGCTGAAGTGTGCGGCCCCAGTATGAGCCAGAGGGGATTCCTTTCGTTCCTTCTTTCTTTTTTCCAACCCTATTTCTTTCTTTCTTGTCCCTGGCTCATACCCGCATATCCAATGCGGGTATGCGCCACACGTGATTTTATTATCGTTAATCATGCCGCAATTGACGAGCATGAGATGATTGATGGCATGCCCTATCACTCATGTTAATCATACATTCGTACCTTTCCATGCCAATTTTGGTATATACCGAGTGAACGAGACGCGAGTTTTCGACAAGTTTTCGATATGGTTTTAGCGTGACAGCACGACCACCACCACCGTCACTTGTGAGGCAATACAAGCTTCGCTTGAAAAAATTACACGATACCGCTGATACAGCCACATATGGCACCTGCAGGTGCAAATTGATTTATCCCACTTCCAGAAAGGAATACAGTTCTCGACGTAAACACCGCCCAATGCCATTCGTACCCTGCAGGCCGTTACGTCTTGAGATCCCTGCAGGCTTAACGCTCTAGCAGCCACCGCACCTCGCTTACGAAGTTTACTGCTCCATCTAAAACCGCCATTCGGTTAACACGGACTGGACTGCCCGTAATTGGTTTATACGGGCGCTCGGCTGCGGCCAGACCACGACACGAGGAGTGCGGCACGTCTCGAAGGAGTTAGTGTGGAGAGTCTGGTTTTTTTTCTGTAATGTTATGAAAAAAATACATTACCTTTGCGCTACTCGTCGAGATAAAAGTTTCATAAAACGTATCGTGTGGCCGTTGATTTGCTATCCATGAGACGGGCCCTGATTAGGTTAAAGCTGAGACCAGGTGCGCAACGCTGCTTGTATTCTATTGTGCGCTTCGGGAGCAACTGTAGAATACATAAGAACTCTAGGGAATGTGCCAGGCGTCTTCGAAATGCGTAAATTAAGCGACTATAACCACTGAGAATGCTTCTTCGGTGTGCTTTCGAAGTGATGTACGCAACTCTTACGCTGGACTTAAACCCTAATGTCATTCTAGGCAATCGTTTACTGTAGTTGTGCGTTAGTAAAGGAGCAATCGAAAAGCGCACGTTTTAGTCGAGATTATAGAGTAATCGTTAGATGGTTCATATGGCGTGAGTTGATATGGCTTGCTCCTGTTTGAAGGAGGTGAATAGGCATGAAAGAGCTTTAAAGGCGGGTGTATGTTTGACAACTGAAGAACATTCACAAGTCTGGCAGGTAGCGAGAGATGGCTAATGAGCCAAATTCAACCTTCACTAGGGACATGAGGAGGAAGTTGAAAGTGTTTAAGCATGTTTCACAGTTCTCATTATCCTGTGGCAGCTTCGCAGAAGCAACATCGTTTTCTGCTGAGTATGTGCGTCTATTATGATGTATGCGACAGAACATTGATGAGATGCTTGAAGCTTTCATTCAAACCCAAATTTTCAGTACACCTGTTTTCCTGATCGCCAGTGGATATTCCCCTAGTCGCAACGTTATTATTATCAAGTAAGCCTAAAGCAACAACATTTTGATGTGGGCTTAGTTGATTCATCTTCGGCCTTTAAACTTGAAATAGCGCGAATTATTAGAGGAAGAAAAGAGCAAGGACAAACAATGCGCTGATAACTGAATTTATTAGAGAGTTTAGAATAGGGGCCCCAAACGTTTTGGGGCCCCAATGAAATAGCGTCCTCACCACTGCGCATGCGCAAGACGCAAACTGCGTTTGGGTTTTGCGTTCGGCACGCTATTTCACTGATTTAGCGGGAGCCCCAAAAGCTTTGCGTCAACAAACATGGCGGCACCCATCGAAGCGATGGCTGTAACCGAGTACCAAACGGCTCGATTCGTGGTAACGGGTGAAGTTCGTAAGCTATAGAAGTGACTGCGGTTATCGCTTTCTCTCAACTAACGTTTGTGGTGAAGATTGATTCATTAGACGCCGCTGATTCCGAATTCGATTGTCGATTTCTTGGCTCGTAGGCCTAACGTGGATTAATTTGGCTGGTGAAGGCACGTTAAGTTGGTTACTCAAAATTAAGCGCAACAAATCGCTTGCTGCTAATCGAATAACCTCTCAATTGTAAATAAACGCAAAACCACAAAAGTCAAAATTACTCTACTTATCATAAAATGGTATACTTTATTTTAATCTTTACAATCGTTTTTCTTTGACACCGTAGTGGCACTGCAAGCGCAAGACGCTATTCGCAAAGCCCTATTCTAAAACTTTTCAATCCTGCATGCCCCGACGCTAACACCCGCAAAGCTCATTAGGGCCCCTATTCTCAAACTCTCTATTAATGAAAACCAGTATATATATATATATATATATATATATATATATATATATATATATATATATACACGAACAATAAACGAAAAGGAAAAAAAAGAGGAGACAGTGTTCGCAGAATCCAAAAGTCTCATTTGTGATTATCTAGCCACATTATTTTTCCAGTATGGGGAAGAGCGAGGCACTGATTCACTTACTACCTTTTACTGATGAAAAATGCCTCTGCAATTTCACGTTCCTGCTTAGTTTCGTCCTTATTCAGGAACCTGATCTTGTCGAACCAAGGTGTCCAAGTGCATTCTTCAGTGGACTGCCAAAAACCGCGTTCTTATTTTAGGTAACAGTAACAACTTGATGAGGGCTAGTTGGTTCATAGTTGAGCGAAGGTATGAAGTAACAGCGCGTAATGAACAATTGTTTGTCATTAACTGTCATCGATTTGTGCACGCATGAAACCAAGATACAGGCCCCCCACTTGCACTGTCAATAACAAAACCCGATTTTTGTCTGACTGCACAAGTAACGTAGTGTATCAGATTCCCTTGAATTGTGGAAAAGTTTACATAGGTCAAACCGGACAATGTTTCAATGATCGTGCTCGACAACACTGCAACAATGTAAAGAACGGATATGGCAGCCATTTAGCTGACCATTGTAAAAAACATGCATGCGCTCCGATGTTTAATCAAACGAAATTTATAGGAAAAGGAAAATCTAAGAAGGAAAGAGAAATTTTAGAGGCCTTTTCATCAGCATCGAAGGTGACAATTGTGTTAGTTCGCCTTCTCTTCTACTATCGGAGAAAGAAATAAACTTCTTGAAAGAAAGATTGGCATTGTGATATTTTAGGTAATTTTGTAATTTGCTTGGCTCTGTCATTGAAACATGATTTTGTCTGTCCTATATGTAAGTTTTACTGCAGTTTGGGGAGATTTCATACGCTGCTGCTCACATACATTTCATATGTCTTTTTTAAGTAAAGCAGTTACACAATTAGAAGTGTTAGAAATCAAAGGAAAAACAGCAATGCATGCAGATCCCTGAATACTTCAGCTGTGCCAGAATTTAAACAATGTAGCAGCAGGCATGAGTTAATTCTACATTTTTCTGCTGTCTGTCTCCAAGCTTTCCAGTGGGTGCAGTCTTATGCGTAAGGAAAAAAAAAGACAGCCGGTATGTCCTAACAACCACGAAAAACAGCACACGAAACACTCATCACAAGTAGTGTGAGAAATTCCACTAAGCTGCACTGAATGTTACATAGAACAGAAATAAAACATTTTCAATGACCAGACCAGGCAACACCAAAACAACGTGTAAAACAAATATGGCAATAATAATGGGCCGTTCACTGCGAACAAAAAAAAAGCTGTTTCACACCTTAGCTTGATCCGACCAGGTTCGTAAAAAATATTGCCAAGTGTGCCCGAAGAGCGAAGCATTCGCAGGGATAGCGAGGTTTGGAGTATCACTCGAACTCCTCGGATAACGTTCTAACTATACGCGGGCGAGACATGTTGGTGCTACGCATGCACGCAAGGCCGAAGAAGGAACAGCACCCAGGCAGTCTCACAATGAGCGTCGCAAGTGGCACTGCAGGCATCGCACCTCGATAGTGCGCAAGATGAAATGCACGTAAAACCGTCGGCCTCAGACTGCTCTAGCTAGTAAAATATTAGATCACGTCAGCTTGGAGTTCACTGCTTAGACCAGAGTATACGCAAAGAAGCCCAACAGGAATGCTTGTGTGCTTTAAGTGTGAGTACGCACAACGCTTATGCCAGCACGTGAAGGCCAGAACGTTGATGTTGCTCCACTACCGAGGCGATTGAGCGTAGCGTTGACGGGCGCCCACTTCGCTTTGCCGTTTTTGCAGCCGAAAGCACTCCTCGTCTCTGAATACCCTCTAACCATAGACTTTCCTGCAATATAAGACAGTTTGACCTCCCTTTTATACGGGGCATAGATAAGAGCACAAACTCTGCAGAAAGTGATTGCGATAGTATACTATAGAGAAAATATCGCGCCACCGTTCATGCGAGTTTTCGAACGGGCACTGTGCCGCCTTGTTAATGCCCGTACTTGGGTCTGCGAGGTTTTGTCTAAATCGTGACTCAAACTTGACTTATGCAGGCTTTTTACAATAAATAGTTATAAAATTTTTTATTCCCTGGTAGCAGCAGCCTCGGTAAGCACTTCAGACATCGACTGCGCGGAAGAAACGGCGATAGCCCTGGCAGCCACTACGGGTAAGCGAGAGGAAGATCACATCACAGTCATCACGGACTCGCAAACAGCATGCAGAAATTACCAAAAGGGCCGCATTTCGAAACAAGCCCTGAGCATCCTCGAAAAACTAGACAATTTTCAAGAACTTTACATTGTCTGGGCCCCGGGACACGAGTCCCTGGCGGGTAATGAAGCGGCTAACGCTGCTGCCCGAGATCACATTCTCCGGGCTATCCCACCGGGTTCACGAGCACCGGCAGACCAACATGATAGCGTCCCGAAAAGATACTCCGATATCCTGAGTCATTACAGACTGGGCAGGAGGATCTACCCACCCCCGCATCCCAAGCTAACAAGAGAAGAGGCAGTGATCTTCCGCAAATTACAGACCGGCACATTCCCGCACGGCACCCTGCTACACGCCATGTATCCTACGAGCTTACAATTTTCTTTATTCGCTAGTACGAAATGTTTCAATAAAGTTTGTTCACCTACAGCGACGTAAACAATCGACAAAAATAAAAAACACGCTGACGGGATACCGTCGGGGGTGGTCAGCGCTCAGCGCCCGTTTCGCTCAGATCAGTGCATACACTCAGTAGCTCAGCAGGAATTGGCAGATGCCAGCAGCGGAGGCTTCGTAATTATTGCAGCTTCCATGCACGAGCCGCGCATGCAACGTCGCTCTATAACAGCATGACAACGGCCGCTGCAGCGCCCGCGGTGTGAATGCGACTGGAGTTTCCATATAGTTGCTATCGTAATAAAGTAGCACCGGTGCATATCCGGCTTTTTCACATTATTTCTCTGGTTGCGCCTTGTTGAAAGATGCGAATTCAAATAAGAAGGCAGGGAAAGCGTCCGGTTCAAGCCCCATTACAACTTGGATCCGGACTTGTAATCCCACACATTTTCACACTCTTACCAGCAGCTGACCCGGGTAATGACGGGAGGTGGCTTGTATTCTCACTTTCGGACACGAGCACTGCGGTCTCATAAAGGTAGCAGGTACAGGATATTCCCGACGATGCATGACTCTGCCACTTCCCATCTCTGTGCTGCTTCCACATGACCACAAATCTGAAGTATGACATAAGTATGGAACAATTTATATGTCTTCGTACAGCGACCGCCCACTGGAATATCACAACGTAAGATCTTCAAACTAAGCAGGAACGGAAAATTGCTAAAGCATCCTTCATCAGTAGATGTGGCGATCATTGTGTCAGTGTGCTATCGCTCACCCTGCTGGAAAAATATATTAAGGCGAAAGCTTTATATGGCTCTTGGGTCGAAAAATCCGATGACCGGCCAGCGTTATGGCACCAAAGTCCAGGGGACCACTGAGCATCCGCAAAACACTTCGGCGCCACCGTTAGACTGCACTGATATTGCCGTATGCCACGGGCTCCCGTGTTTACGCTCAAGAAGACCACGATAGTACAAGTTAGGAAGCCGCTCAAAAAAAAATAATAAAAATAAAGCGATGTCTCAGACATTACATGGCATTATAAGTGATTAAGGTGATACGTTTAAATATAAATTAAGTGTTTTAAGTGTCCGTGTGAATCTAAGGTAAATTGCGTGAATACAAAGGTGAATTAAATTGAAGTAAATGGTATTAAGGTGAATCAAATGTAAATTAACGTGAATCTAAGGTGGGAAAAGTGAATCAAATGTGAATTATGTGTCTACCATGTCTATCGCGACCAATCATACGGTGTCTACATGTACGTACATTCGGTTGGGAGCGTCATAGAAAAAACCCGTGCGATGACACGCGCCTTGTATAAAACGTGGAGCGGAGGCGGCGCGCTTCAGTCTATCTGGTTCTCCTGAACGCACTGAGTTGTGTCATGGAAAGTACGTCTTCGTAGGATGAACTACCTAAACCTACAGCAAAAAAAAGTAAAGAGAAAACAACTAATAGGAAGTAACAACGCAATCGAATGACAATGTCAAAGTAATTTAATGGATGTCGCGTGAGCGCTTAGGCTTTCGATTTCATTCCTCTTTAGCGCATGCTAAAGTGACTTAACTTTTGTACCTAGATGATCACAAATGACACTTTTGTATTATATCTGGTTCTCTCAATTTTTCTAGTGCGTGAAATTACTCTATCCTAGATTTTCTTAATTAACCCACATGGTAGTCGGCGCTCTGTCTTTCCTCTTATATTTCCCGCCTACATTTCGGGCTGTTTAAAGTTTAAAAACCAGAGCCTGGAGTGTTTCATACACTCCACTCATATCAGTCATTTTCGATTTGTATAATTATAATATATAGTGCATAAACTCTTAAGGATGCTCCAACCAATAAGGCCAAAAGAGGAAGTCGTGAACCGGCAGAAAAAAAAAACTAAATGTGCGCAAGCAAAAGTTTTCTAAAGATAGCTGGCCTTTTAATGGTGGACAAAAGCGCTGTGAACCTGTCCACTTCATAAGAACCGCTCCACTCAAGCTGCTGAAAGGCAAAGCTTCAAGCGAGGAAGGAGTCAACAAATGCTCCGGCTTCGAGTGAAAAAAATGGGGGAAAGAGCTGAAAGTGCATTCACCAGCCGTTGTTCCGGACGGGCGACAAGGGTCGTGACAACAGCGCCGCCTGCGCTTAAGACAATGCAGCTATTCTGCGCGCTCGTTGAGGGAATGCAGTGAAAAGAGCAATGAAGGGCCGACGCACCACTTTAAGAACGAAGGAGTGCAAATGACATTCTGTGAGAGAGCAAAAGAAAGAAAGGACTTTCTATACTACATATCAGGACAGTATTTTGTAAGTGACGGCTGGCGTTCCTTGATAACGTATGCGAGCTGCATACGTTCCGAGCGGCACTCGCAATAATTTGAACTGATGTCACCGTATTTCGTTCTTTAGTATTTGAAGCGATTTATGTACACTTATCTTTTCTCCTGTGAGAGGAGAGGAGTAGCCGGTGCCGCCCACTGGCACCAACGTTATGTGAAGCAGAGCTAATAAAAAAAATACCACTACTTTACTATTACTACTGTTGTAACACAACTGCTACTACTACCTGTGCAGCTATAGTTCTGCTATTTTATACTAAGCTACTTTCACCGGCACAATACCTCTATCGGGAGCACAGGAAGCTTGTCCAGTTGTTTAATGTTGTCTATATTGCGCAGTATCAGTACTGCCTTCTCTGGGTCTCATAATAAATATTCTTAAGCCTCCTGTGAACAGCCTCCTTTTGCCTCTCGTGGCATCCTCTCCGATGCAAACATGCAGTTGTGAGAAAATCCTTTTCCTCCTCCTCCGCGTGGCAAAAGCGGACAGTCCCAGTGATATCACGCTCCACGGAAGAGAAGAACGATCACCATAGCGCCGGATTCATGGCCGATCCCCCATAGTGGTTTACGCCATTTCACTAGGGAACAAGAACAAGACGGAGTACTGCTGGCCGGCTCTTCGTCAACGCTACTTTCTCACACTATAGGGTCCTGTTCACGGGACACCGAATATACTCCGGGCCAGGAACGGCCACGAACGTTCGCGACGTCGTGGAACGCCCGCAAGACTAGAAATATCGCATGCGGATGCGGGTGATCCAGTCTAGCTGCGAGCAGCAGAAGCAGCGGTCATACTGGAGAGACAGCTCTTGCCGTGCCGAGCGATGCCAGCAGCTAGCAAAACTGCCAGGAACTACTGCGCTTCTGATGAGCTGCGAAAGTGTCGGTGCAACGCTCAGGATAGGGCTCACCACCTGCTTCCCCGCCCAGTAACGGCCCCTCTAGTGAATTGGCTCAGCCGCGCTCCAAGCAAAAAAATCGCCTGCACCAAATTTCACTACACCGAAAACGACAAAGTGTTCCAAAAGTGATATGATCGGCCCAGTCAGCCCCCTTCGAAAGACGTCACTTTCTCGTTCTCCATAAGCGGATGGTCGCTTGCCTTGCGGTGGAACGCCAGTGCGGGGGCGGCTCTGCTTTCCGGCTTCCTACCATGGACACCGGCTTGAATGTATTCGTGAGGGTGCCCAGGTTGGCGCCCAAGAAGCCAGCCAGATTTAGGGCCTTCGTGCACCTGGAGGACCTCGGCTGACTTGGACGCAGTTGGCCTCTGTTGCCACTAAACCCGGAGCACCAGCAAGCAAGGTAGTACTCGGCATGATGCCGTGCCATTACTACAATTTGTCGCAGCACAGTACCGTAAACTTTGCGGAGGGAAAGGAAATGTGGGAATTTGGTTCCGTGTAACAAGAGTAGATAGCCCCGTTAATATCGCACCCCACGGAACAGAAGATAGATCAGCATAGCACCGACACAGTGCCGCCGGCCGTGTCTTATTCAATGTGAACACTCTCTTACCACCTCAACTTTCCATGAAACCCTGCGTATTTGAAGAATGCTTTTGTTATCCAGGCTGTCTTCCTCGGCCTAACTTTTTTTGATTAATTTGAACCATTACTCATGAACTCTGGCTGCCTCATCATTTGTGGACACTTCGTATTTCACACCCTTGCTTCGGCACCATGCCCTGGGGTCACACTGAATGATCCTATAGTGCTTAAAGCATCTCACGCCACCGGGTAGGGGAGGCAACTGCATGCGATCAATATCGAAGTTTCGTGGAAAACCTCGAGAAAGATGAAGTCACTTTGCGAATGCTGGTGACAGATTTGGAGCCTTTATGGAATTATTACGCGTCAACAGCAAAGTAGATTCAGGCGTCGCTGCTACTTTAAGGTATAGAAATGTTTGTCATTTTGCTTGGTCCTAAAATGAATCATTAGTTAGGGGCTGATGCAATCACTTTAATACAGACCGTCGTAAAGGCGATCCCGTGGGCGCCTTCATGTTTGATCACGTGGGGCGCCCGAGAAGCTTGCGTCCATAGCTTGCGTCAGCTGCCTTCATTGCCTCCGTGTTTACAATGGATGCGCGTGACGCCCGGTGCGGCTCAGCAAATCTGTTTCGGTGAATATCGTAGATGATGACTGGGTTGACGACACAAAACTTTGGCCGCAGCTGCGGAGGACATGTAAGCACTCAGCGCTCACTACGCTTTGTCCAAATAGCACGTGCAGCGTATACGGTGCTTGTACTAAAATCTGTGCTAAAACCATATTCCAAACTGTCCTAATGGTCTACTTATGATTTAAATCAGGGTGTACGAAAAGCGGGGCTAAAATTGCATTCCAAGCTGTAAAATGGCCTAGTTATGAATTAAATCAGGATTCGTGTGTTTTCCTCTTCATTCCTTATTCGGCAAACTCTTTGAAGCAGCGGTTTGAAATGTTTCCGACTCAGTATACGTTGACTCAGTATGCGTCAGGATGCATTGCAATTTATAACGCCGTAAAATTTACAGGTGTTCAGGGACTGCAGCGACTAACTACGCCATACTCATGCTTACAGGATCGTACTGCAGCATTTGGGCCGTTTAGAACGATGCCCTATTCCGCACTCCTGCGAACACAAGCAGGTCGCCTGGTGAACAACACGTATAGGGATGCCTCTGGTACACAAAGCCTTTCGGGCGTTAGTGATGTTTGTCATTTGCCTCCCGCCTTCGCTTATAATATGTCCGACGTCCGGAATGGCTGGAATTTGCTCTTGCGAACGATTCTAGCGCAAGAATAAGGGCCCTGATTTTTTATCCTCGCCCTTTATTCAGTGTAGGAAGTCTCGGTCAATTGTTGTATAGCTTTGTCTATTTTGTTGATTATATAGCTAGACTATGTATATATTTGATGAGTTATATTGCTGAAAGGCCGCTGTGCAGTTGTTCCTTCTAGTGTATATGCCTTCACTTTCACAAAGTGTAGTGCTCTATTCTACTTTTCCTGCAGGCAGCGGAGCATGGTGCAGAAGCTGTGCTGAAGCTGTAATGCTTCAATTTCCTTGCTATTGTTCACAGCTGTAGATTGATATTGTTCACACCCGGTTTCGCGATGTTACCCGTCTTTATTTATTAGTTTGCTCACACCGGCGTCCAGCACTGCCGCTAAAGTACTCCATCAGAGACTGCAGAGTGGAGAAATTCACTACGGATATTTGACACAGCTATTCAATTTTTATCTTGTTAACACAGTAAGTCTGGAACGCTTTCCCGGCTCCAGAAAAAACTGTGAAAACAGGCTGAGTCTAAACACCGTGTACGTAATTGAATTTTCTTGAAAAACAAAAGAGTGAAAACAAATAAAAAAACATACGGAGTGGAGGAATGGGACGACTGGAAATTCTGTTGTCGTTGCGAAACATAGTGCGGGTGACACAGCATGGCTAGGACAAACCCTGAATCAGCCTGAGCAGACACCGTGAAATTGGCCCCGCCTTTAACAAGGGCAAATGTTAGCGCAGCCTCTTTCACACTCGACATACGAACAACAGAAAAAGTAACGGGCAGACAAAAAAGCACCAGTACCCGAACTGTCTAGCAACGCCATGGAAGGAACTTCAGGGGATGCACAAAAAATGATAAGTACAAGTGCGACACAACGCAAGGTTCTTACGCCGTGAAGCACAATGGCTAAGCAGATGGCAAGGAGTACAGAAGCTGCTGCCGTCCAGAACTCTCTTCCGCTTGTGGCAATCAAGATGGCGGCATCGTTCTGAACGCGTGGGAAATTGCCTGGCTCTTTCGATAACTCTACCACACCTGGGATACGCAACCCACTTGGAGTCCCGACAAGAATAAATAGTGTGTGTGCGTTTATATATATTGATGCTCTGACAGGCGACATCCAAACATACAATTGCTAAGTGCACATCACTTTGTTGCTTTCTGTTTTAAAGCCTTGCTTATGAGGACAGCAGTTTACCGTAGTTGTAATTTTTTATCAATCTCACAAAAGTACGTGGGAGAAGTGCATCTTTGCCGTCTGGTTATTTATATTTCCAACAAAATTCAACGACATGCACGCCACTGCTTGTCTATGCATGTTTGCGCATATACGTACAGTCGTACCTCTGCTGAAAATAAGAACGAAATCAGAAAATATGAGAACCGCGGAAGTGAAAGAAGAAAGTAAATCTAAACTCGCTCAGTGCGATGCTTGAAAAATCGGCAGTGGGCGAAGGGCGAAGCACTGACAGTGATAGCAGGGTTTCGCATTGCAGTTGGACTCCTCGGACGCTGTCTAAATATACGCGGGTGCAACTATTAACAGATGCGACATACTTTCAGACACCCTAAAAAGCTTTACTACGTCGTGTATAGCATGTAATTGCATCAGACAGGGACCACTGCGCTGCCCGTAATGAGTGGCGTCAGTGAAATTACACCATGCATTTTCAGATTGTGAACACTTATATTGTTTTGCACTCTAAAATAAAATTTGAACCACGGGCCATGGTGGAGAAGGCAGAGCTTTGGGGAGACGCCCCCCACTGCCGTAGCCTTCACAGTGCAAGGCGAACGGGAGCACAGCGGAGGCCGTGTTTGATTGCCAATAACTCCGCTTCTGTTGAACGCATTGAAGTACGTTTTGCGGCAAAGTATTTCTGAAATAGCCTATTTTCGCTTCAAGTGTCTTTCTCCACTTCGACAAAAAGGGGTTCAGGGCCCCTTAAAATCTTTGCACTATCTCCGTTCAAATTATAGAATCGGTGCGCACTTTTGAATGCACGCAAACTGTTATCTCGCTATGCCTCCATCTTTTCGTCCCTATAACCCCTTCCATGAGTGCGGGGTAGCAAACCGGACGTGCGTCTGGTTAACCTCCCTGCCTTTCCTCTCTTCTGTTTTTCTCTGTCTTTTCGTATTATTCACGCTTCCTTTGATGAATAAAAGATGATTCCAGCAAGCGCTGAATCAATCACAATGCACACATATGCATGCAGTTGACCGAGATTCCTCGTTTACGAACCGCATACTAAAGACACTGGTCGCGTGTCAGAGCGCTGTGTTTCCGATCCATCGAAACCATCTGCTTCTAACCAAGGTGGCAAGGTGGAAACTCACATGCTTCCTTCACTGCACGATATTGCGCGCAAAGAGATACGACGCTGCGTACGAGTGACCAATCATTCCGCGGCACGATATTTTCGTCCCTCAAGTCATTAGGCACTCATTTTAGTCACCATAATTTTGGTTTTTAAAAACTACATGCCAGACTCCATGGCTTTTGAATAGACGTATTTCGTCTTGTATTCAATACAGTGAGTGTATACGGGATAAAACTGTAATTGACTGCTACAGGCATGTAGTACGGATGTTATGCCACACGCCGTTACGTTAGTCTTTTTTACAGCGTAAGCTGTTAGGGGCTCATTACAATGGCCGTTTCGGTTCGTGATGGTGTCCGCCGCCGTAACCGCTATCGCCAGAAATGCGAAAAAGTACCCGGTTCCCGCCGGGATCGACCACGCATACGGATACACTACAAACTGAGCCACGCAAGTGCTTTCTATCGGGCAGCGGAAAAATGCCCTATAAACGCTCCCTAGGTTAGCGCGCAGGCGTAGACGACCCGAGCCTCCACCAGTATGGTGGCGCCACTTACGTAAGGCGCCTGCAAACGCAGCGTGCGCAGGGGCAGATGACAAGATGCGATTCAGACGAAAGGCGCAATCAACGCGATCCCGAGCTGCTCGAGCCTCCGCCAGTATGGTGGCGCCATCTAGTTAAGCTTCCTGCAAATGCAGCGTGCCCGACATGTAAGTTGCAGTTGTAAGACTTGATCGGGCTCAGCAGACTGCTGTGCAGAGAGCATTACAAGCTGCAGCTCACCGTCGACGCCGGGCGGACAGTTCAGATCATTCTCGCCAAAACGAGGCGAAGAGATTGCCGCGAAGGGGTGTTGTGCGTGGTGCCCAATTGGAGCTACTCTTGAGCCGCTCCACCGGCTTACGCTGTGACTGTGCTGCGTGTGCCGCGCAGGCCTGTGACGTTTTGTCCACTGTGTTGCTACTGCTAGCTAAAATTCACGAAGCTGAGCAAATGCATTGCCAGCTCTGCAAGAACAAGCCGCGTGAACGAAGGCACCACGGGCCTACAGCTCTGCTGTGCAGCCTTCAGCACCAAACTCAGCAAATGCAGCCACCTTGCAAATGTAGCAGTGCAAAAAAAAAATGACCACGAGAAGGCGCGTGTGAAACGGTGGTGTTGCTGAGAAGCGCTTCCCGTGGGCAGCGCGTGCGAAGGGACACACCTGTAGCGCTGCACTGCCGACCCGGGCAGCATTGCATGTGTAGCGTGCGTTGGAAAATGTGGCCCGACTATTACTAACTGATTGAAGAAGCGTGGTGTGAGCGCGCACAAACAAACATGAATAGATCACACTGAATGACTGCAGACAACGACCGTCAAAACGCTGGCAGCGAGCGGATATATACGCCGCAGCAGGGGGCGAAGGTACGCGCGGTCTATCGCTTCAACGGAAGCTGAGCGGCGAATGCGCATAAAGGTCAGAGCCGTGTGGAGATAAGAGACGGTGCGGTCGACGAACGATGAGCGCGGTTGTTGGCAGCGTAAAAGTGCGCCCCCCCCCCCCCCCCCCCGCTCCTTCCGGCGCTGGCTTCCCGCTTCCTTGCTTGCGCGTGGGAGAGATAAGAGACTGTGCGGACGAGCGAAGGCTTGTGCGCCGAACCTTTGACCGATATATCTGGAAGATCCACGTACGCCTAAGCCACAAGTTCATTACGGAATCGAATATTTTGCTTGACCTGAAGCCAAGTCGAACTCGTCCAACCGGTTTGTGCCAACACCCCGAAACCCGAGCCCTACTTGTCCCTCCCGCAGCTTGTCTTGCTTTCCTAGTCTGAAACTGACCACAGTCGTAGCGTGACCCTGGGTAGTTAGTTGTCTGTGTTATCTTGTCGCTTTCATTCATTTCCTTATTATGTGTGCATACAACCTCGATTTCTTTTAGATTATTTGTTAACGAAAACGATAAGCTATGTGTGCGAGGTTGCTTTAAAACCTAGGTGCTGAACACTAAAATGATAAAACAATAAGGAGCTGAATAAATATCGTGCGTTTTTTCTGAATGAAGTTAAGTCTGAAAAAGCTAAGTTGCTAAACTTCGTCGGGAAAGGATGAATTACAGCTCTCATTGTTCCAGAGTAATGGTAGGTGTTGTTCATGTTCATTCGTTGTTTCTACTACTCCATGCACATTTGTACAAAAAATTCTTGTTTGCACTCTTAGTAGTCTCGTTTAATTGCCGGATTTGATGTTTTGTATCCCGTAAGGAACATCGTCCCACGGAATCCATAAAGTGATTCCTGCTACTTTTCTTTAAACAGGTCCGCTCCAACCACTCGCATCACATCGACAGCCAACATGCATACAATTTAGTCGCTTCATTGTCAACTCACAGGCAGTTCTTATACGCTGCAAGATAATTCAGTCGAGCCTGGCAGCCTTCCGCGTTCTTTCTCAGTGTCCGCACAGGGTCCTTAAGACGTGATGGTGCATTCAGATATCGGTCGTGTTTCATGTGACGTATGGTTTCTAAATAATAATTCTTCACCTCTTCACTAGTTCGCCCTCAAAGCTAAATCCGGCGATTTATCGTTTGATGGAAGCCATTTTCAGAATATAAAAGCCATCAGCACGCAGTGCGCAAATGGCATAGCAGTAATTATTCATTCGGCATTTAGATTTTATTGCGACAGAATCTATTCGTGCTGTGGCCTTTCGTTCTGGCGCTCAAAGTAAATCCACTGAGAGGCGCCCGCTTTGCAGCACTTAAGCGCGGGAAAATAACCTAATTTGCATCTTAAGCTAGTCGGAACAAAGCGGGGCTTCGTTTCCGTGCAGCGTCTCAAGAGGCTTAAAGAGAGACGCCAGCGTGTCTGTCGGTGGCCCCTGTTTACTTTTACTTTGCAAGACTTATGAATATCAGAAAGCAGCGTAGCTTAATATGAGATCCTTCGGCCTTTTTAAATACTCTATGGTGCGTTAAAACGCTTTTGATGAGGAAAAAATCCCTGCTATAAGCAGACAGTTTTTAAATCAAGACCCGCAACCTCCCTCAGGAGGATGTTTTTCTTTGTATAGTTCCATTAATCCGAGACTATGATGGGCGCAAATATAAAGGATGCCAAAATATAATACGAAAATGCGGAAAATGCCTTGTCAGGAAAAACAGGAATGTGAAACTCGGCGGACACGCGAGCGCGTATAGCTTAAAGCTTTTACAACTTTAAAGCTTATTACGAGGCATATCATTACTTGTTGAATACATTTACAATATTTTAAAGTTAAGTAATACCAAGATGACACTCCTGCTCAAGTGCATGCGGCGCGACAGTTTTCGGTAGCACAGTTATGAAGCAGGAGATTGAATTTACTTCATCTGGACGAATGTGAGTTACCTCAGAGAAAAAGAAATAAGAAAAAACTGCGGCAAAATTTAAACAGATCAAATTTCCTCACATCGCTAAGGCCATAAAAAGGAGTTTTCATGTTTATAACTACTTCATTAGCTTCGTTAATTCCCTCAAACCATGTATAGTGAAAATTAGGCATTGCTTGAAATTCGCCTAGTGACAGTATAAACATGTTTTTCATTTTATTCTGCTTCACCCATCTCTACATTTATAATATATGTAAAGAAATGTCGAGAGGAAACACTTACACATTGAATAAAGACGCTCTGTCTAACGCTTTTCTCATTCTGGTACTACAGCGCGTTTTCTCACAAACGATGCTAAAATCTAACAAGGTAACGTTCTCTTCACGGCAATGTATTTCACTGTGCGGATGGAGCATGCAAATAAAACTTGTGCTCAAGATTTCTTGCTCGTAATTTGCTTTCAAACTTTGTCAAATGTGTAAATAACTGTGACGGTGAGCATAATAAAAGTACAGCCACACGTACTCCAAGAGCTCTCACGGCAACCTCGTTTTCATCCACGTTTTGAGTTCCCACGTGTCATTTAAATGATGAACCTTATAACCAAATTGCAGAAGCCTCATGCAACACTAATCAGTAGGTGCGCAGGTGTTCTAAGTGTCTTTAGATAAAATCTGGTGAGGCGGAAAAATGAATTAGCAGAAAGAACTTATCGTGCCTTGTGGTGTGACCGCCTACTGCACCTAGTCGGCTGTTAACTTAATCGTGGCCTTGTTTTATTCACGAAGTGCCAAGATGTGCATATTTAACGAGCACTCGAAAGCGTTTCTGTCGGCGAATGTGGCCTTAGTCATGCGGCTAAAATTCAAGTAAATAAGCACATGCGGAGTCTTACTGTTTGCAGAGGGGACTAGTAATCCAAAAGATGAACATTTTATTCTCTGTCTACTTTTTTTCCTTCAGTGTTCGGAATGCTTCGATGGTCTATTCAAATTAGAGCCGTGTGTTGTACTTCAAATACCATCTGCAATTTAGGAGCTCACTTTCGCTGCAAGAGTGCATTACCCTGCTTCGAAAATAAAGCATATAAGACACAATATTGTTACGGGGAGAAAATATATGTATTTACAATATATACAGAGGGTTGTAGCTCTGTGGCCAGGGTGACACCATCTACCGAGCTCCGAGACACTTCAGCCTCTTCTTCCCCAACCAACGTCATTTTGTCCACAGCGGTACAAACTCGTACGTGACATGAACCCCCCGGCGGCAGAAGCATCGTCTCGATGCTTCTTAGGGTGTCGAATCAGCGTGCGAGTGATAGGGCTTTAGGCGCGAAACGTGCACGATATCAGTTCCTGGGGTGGTAGAAGACTTGGAATTCACAGGTGAGATCTCATATGTGAGGCTGGTGACTTGGCGAAGAACTCGGTATGGCCCGACGTATCGTGGCAGCAGTTTTTCGCAAAGGCCGACGCGACGGGAGGGTACCCAAAGCAGAACAAGGGACCCAGGGCTGAAATGAGCGTCCCGACGATGACTGTCGTAACGGTGCTTCTGGATAGTCTGAGATGCCAGAAGACGGTCACGGGCAATACGACGTGCTGCGGCCGCGCGAACAATGGCGTCGTGAGCATAGAACGTGGTAGTGGTGGCGTCAGAAGGGAGCAGTGAGTCAAGAGGCAGGAGAGGGTGACGGCGGCCATATAGTAGATAGAACGGGGAATAACCAGTAATATCGTGACGCGACGAATTGTATGCAAACGTCACGAAAGGTAAGGTGCAGTCCCAATCCCGGTGATCATCACTCACGTACATGGAGAGCATGTCCGTAAGTGTACGGTTGAGACGCTCGGTAAGTCCGTTTGTCTGTGGGTGGTAAGCCGTCGTGAACTTGTGGGACGTTGAGCAAGAACGAAGAAGGTCGTCGACAACCTTAGAAAGAAAACAGGGGCCTCTATCGGTGAGTAGCTGACGTGGGGCACCATGATGTAGGATGACTTCATGGAGGAGAAAATCAGCCACATCAGTTGCGCAGCTTGTAGGGAGGGCCCGCGTTATGGCATAACACGTGGTATAGTCCGTCGCAACAGCCACCCACTTGTTGCCCAAGGATGAGGTAGGAAATGGGCCAAGGAGGTCCAGGCCGACGCGGAAAAATGGCTCACTGGGGATATCTATAGGCTGAAGGTGGCCAGCGGGAGACAATGGAGGCTTCTTGCGGCGTTGGCAAAGTTCGCAGGCAGCGACGTAGCTTCGAACAGAGCCATATAGCCCAGGCCAGAAAAATCGTCTGTGCACACGGTCATATGTACGGGAGACACCCAAATGACCAGCGGTAGGCGCATCGTGTAACTGCGAGAGAATTGTCGAGCGCAGATGCTGGGGAACGACGAGGAGCAGTTCAGCACCATGTGGATTCATATTGCGTCGATATAAGGTCCCGTCCTGGAGAACAAACATACGGAGAGAAGCGTCCTGTTGCTCCGAGGTAATGCGTTCGATGATGGATCGCGAATATGGGTCACGACGCTGCTCGTCGGCGATGCGTGAAAAGTCGGAGATCGACAAAACGCAGGTATCTGTATCGGTTTCGGTGCCATCCGGTGGGTCGACAGGGTAGCGGGAGAGGCAGTCGGCGTCCTTATGTAACCGCTCAGATTTGTAGGACACGGAAAACGTGTACTCTTGCAGGCGTAAAGCCCAGCGGCCAAGACGGCCTGTCGGGTCTCTGAGTGAGGATAGCCAACATAAGGCATGATGATCTGTCACGACGGTGAAATGTCGACCGAACAGGTAAGGGCGGAACTTAGCAATGGACCAAACAAGGGCCAAGCATTCACGTTCTGTTATCAAGTAGTTTCGCTCTGGTGCAGAAAGAAGACGGCTAGCATACGCGATCACGCGATTGGTGTCCCGCTGTCGTTGGGACAAGATAGCGCCAATGCCATGGCCGCTTGCATCAGTGCGAACTTCGGTGTAGGCATGCGGATCAAAATGACCCAACACGGGTGGATTGGTAAGGCGACTGATAAGCGTTGAAAATGCTTCAGCCTGGTCGGGTCCCCAACGAAAAGTGGTGTCCTTTTTCAGAAGGTCTGTGAGAGGACGAGCGATTTCGGCAAAGTTCTGGATAAATCGCCGAAAATAGGAACACAGCCCTAGAAAACTGCGGACATCGGTAGGAGAACGCGGAAGGGGAAACTCCCCAACGGCACGAACTTTGTCAGGATCAGGCTGCACGCCAGAAGCGTCAACCAAGTGACCAAGTACTCGTATTTGGCGGCGGCCGAAATGGCATTTTGCAGAATTGAGTTGTAGGCCGGCACGTCTAAAAACATCAAGGATAGCTGAGAGTCGGTGAAGGTGGCTCTCAAACGTCGGTGAAAAAACTCAAGGTAGCAGAGGCATGTGGTCCATTTGAATCCGCGCAGAAGAGAGTCCATCATGCGCTCAAAGGTAGCAGGGGCATTACACAGTCCAAAAGACATCACTTTAAATTGGTAGAGACCATCTGGGGTGACGAAGGCGGTCTTTTCGCGATCTCGTTCATCCACAGCGATTTGCCAGTAGCTGGAGCGCAAATCAATCGATGAAAAATAACTGGCACCATGTAAGCAGTCCAGCGCGTCATCAATACGCGGAAGCGGATACACGTCCTTTTTCGTAATCTTATTCAGGTGACGGTAATCGATACAAAATCTCCAGGTATTGTCCTTCTTTTTAACCAAAACGACAGGTGACGCCCACGGACTGCAGGAAGGCTCGATAATATCTTTGGAGAGCATTTTGTCCACCTCCGTTTGGATCACCTGGCGTTCAGCTGCTGACACACGGTAGGGCCTCCGGTGTATAGGAGGAGCGTCACCAGTGAGGATGGGATGGGTGACGACACGGGTGCGACCTAGCGGGCGATTTCCAAAATCAAAGATGTCTTCGTAGGACATCAGAATACGGCGAAGGGCGTCGGCGTAAGCAGGCCGTAGGTCAGTAGCTATCATGGGCGTAAACTTGTCGTTGCTTGAAGTAGGACGGTCGGAAGCTGCAGCAGTGTCGAATCGTGGTTCGGGCGTAAGAACAGCTACTCCACACTCTTCCAAAGGGGACAGCAAAGCGAGAGATACACCCTCAGGAAGCACTTGCAGACACGAACCAAAGTTCAGAAGGGGAAGCCATGCTCGATTGTTAACAAGAGTGACAATGGAGCTGGGTAGTGCGATTTGGCGTGCCAGGAGAACGTCACAAAGTGGGGACACCACGTAAGGACCATCTAGAAGTGGAGGAGAAGGCGACATGAGGACGTAGGTCGCAGCATCAGGTTGCAGGCGAACAAATTCAGCAGAACGAAGTCGGGACTTGTGGTCTTCGGTCGGGTCGGCAAAGTAATGGGGCAGTTCAAGGCGAAGGGTGCCGGTTGCACAGTCAATAAGTGCTGAATGAGCAGTCAGGAAGTCGATTCCAAGAATCACTTCGTGGGGACACTCGGCCAGTACAGTGAACAGGACTAACACAGGACGACCGGCAATGGTAACACGGGCGGCGCACATTCCCATCACGGCTGTTGTACTGCCATTAGCCACTCGGACGGCAGGCGACTCGGCAGGTGTCAGGACTTTACGGAGACGGCTACAAAGATCTGATCGCATAACCGACACCTGAGCGCCAGTATCGATGAGGGCTTGAACGGGTACATCATCAACAAAAATTTCAACGAGATTCGGTCGAGCAGCAGGGGTCAGCAGAGGTTTTGCAGTCCGAGTTGTCAACGCAGCCTCACCTCCGGGGGCTGCATTGCTTAGTTTTCCGAGAAGCGGCCCGCGTAGGACGGGGACGAGGGGCGTCGAGATGTAGGCGAGCGGGACTGACGGCGTTGCGGCGAGGGCGAGCGGCTAGTGGTGTTTCCCCGAGAGGGAAGGCCGGCATAGTATGGTTCAGAAAGGGGCGACAGAGACCGAGGGTCTCGGTTGAAGCGGCGATCAGCGTATGGTCGAGGCGAGGAGTACCAGCGGGCTACTACGGCAGTGGCGGGAGATGTGACCGACCCGGGAGCAAGCAAAGCAAAGCGGCCTGTCATCCGGTGTTCGCCACTCAGATGGGTTCCGATATCGACTCGGGAACGACTGACGAGGTGCAGCAGAGGCAATGACAGGAGTGGTAGGGGTGGGACGTGGGCGGACGGCAGACTGGATGTCCATGTTGGCAATTTCTTGGCGGACAACAGCTTGAATGAGCGAGATGGTCATGTTGTCGTGCGTATGGGGACAGTGAGAACTTGGAGCCATAGCCTCAAGTTCGCGGCGGATGACCTGTGTCAAGCTTGGCGTGGCAGGCGGATGTGATGCCGGAGGGTCGTTGCAGGAGGAAGTGGCAGCCGTATTGGGAAGTCGGTCGAAGCGTTGTACGATGCGTCTGCTCTTCGCTTGCTCAAAATTCCGGCATTCCTTTATGATGGATTCAACCGTTGAGCAGTTCCTGCAAAGCAGGAGGTTGAACGCATCGTCTGCGATGCCCTTCAAGATGTGTCCAACCCTATCGGCCTCTAGCATGTCCGCGTCCGCTTTACGGCAGAGAGCCAGAACGTCTTGAATATACGCGACGTATGATTCGGTTGGTGTCTGGACACGAGACGCTAGCTCTTGCTTGTCCTCCATTTGACGTCCCACAGGCCTTCCGAAAAGATCGTGTAGCTTTTCCTTGCAGGAGTCCCAGCTTGTAATTTCGGTTTCATGCGTCTCGAACCATACCTTCGCGGTTCCTCCCAAGTAAAAGATCAGGTTGGCCAGCAAATGTGTGGCATTCCACTTGTGCTTACCGACGCGCTCATACGACGTCAGCCAGTCTTCGACGTCGACCTTGCCAGTGCCAATGAAGATTCCCGGGTGACGTAGCTGGGTTAGTACCACTTCCGCCGGTGTCTGAGCAGCGGAGGCAGCGTCAGCATCGGAGGCAGCGTCAGTAGCCATAACAGCGGAACCGATGTGACGCCCGCTGCGAAGATCCAGGGCCGGCTTGTGGCGAGATTACCCCGCGCTTCCACCAAAATGTTACGGAGAGAAAATATATGTATTTACAATATATACAGAGGGTTGTAGCTCTGTGGCCAGGGTGACACCATCTACCGAGCTCTGAGACACTTCAGCCTCTTCTTCCCCAACCAACGTCATTTTGTCCACAGCGGTACAAACTCGTACGTGACAATATAGCTCGGTATTGTCGCCAAAGCCATCAATCACGAAGGACACTGTGATGAGCAGGTTCTTTTTCGTGTTAATGTTTTCTGGCGGTTCTCTGAGGCGGAGCCTCCCAGAACCTAATCGAGGACAAAGCCGTTTGTTGTGAAAAATACCCACAAACTTTTAATGAAACTAGAAACGAAAATTAACCCATAAAAACAAACACACAAAGATAACATGAAAACACGTAGCTGGAACGCTAATGATATGAGGCAAGTTCGGGCAGGCTGCGGGTGTGAGTATGCACTAGAGTCTCGACGCGGCGAAGCGGAGACGAGACGACGAGAGAAGCGTTGTTGGTCTCACCAAAGGTCGCTGTATCGGACCGGCTACCAGAGCGTGGCAGCTCTGGCTCAGAGGAAGAAGACAGGCAGCTCGGCAGCACGGACCGACGGTGGTGACGTTCTGGTCGGGCAGCTGATCGTGGCACTCGGGCTCGTAGCCCGTCAGCTCACGTTCTGCCCACGGACGCAGACGCTCACCGGCCTCGGGCAGCAGCAGTTGACTATCGGGCAGGGTGGCGATGCCCGGGAAGGCAGGCGGCTTGGCAGCAGGGGTTGAGGGCGGCGGCGTTCTGGCCGGGCAGCTGGTCGTGGAGCTCGGGCCCGTAGCCCGGCAGCTCTCGTTCTGCCCACGGGCGCAGACGCTTGCCGGCCTCGGGCAGCAGTTCTCGAACGGATGGAGTGGCGGCGCCCAGGAATGGGTTGACAGGAGGCCCCGGCCGGGTGAAGTCCTGGTGGCTCGGGTCCGGAACCCGACGGCCGTCTTCAACTCCCGATCCGGTGGCCGACCTTCTCCTGGTGCCGCTTCTGGAACTCCTCCCCCTACTGCCAGCGCGGCTCCTTTTTCTGCTGCTCTGGTCGATTCGTCGACTTCTCATTGGCTGCTCGAGGCTCCGTGTTCCTCTGTGATTGGATTGGCTCTTTTTCTTTTGATTTCTTTTCTTGCGCCGCGTGTTCACGCGCCGGACGGTCTTCGGCGTCGTCGTTTTCGGCGCGGCACGGTAGAGCGGCACGCGCTCTCCTTGTCGTCTGCTTCTTGTTTGAAATGCAACGCACCTTGTCGCACACCACAAATATCACCGTCGCGCACCACACATCACAAAAGCCCCTTTTTGGGACAAGTTTTTCCACAGGAAAAACTGCCGGTCAGTGCGCGACACATTTCACACTTCAATCACTGTCTCCATCACCTATCCTTGGTCCAAACACACAGCACAGTGAGTTGATATCATTATACTGATAGTCAGAAATAAAGTCCAGTGAGAACCCCAATCAGAATAATCATGAGCTGGCAAATTCAAGCAAGTGTAAAATAAGCACAGAAGAGAACATGTCAACCAAATGTACAGAACACTTGATGGCATTCAATGCACAACACTCAAGTTTTGATGAACCGTGCTTAAGCAAAAGTACAATACACTTAAAAAAGTTCTATTCAGTCCAGGGTCAGTTATCCAAAAAAATCCAACCGGGGATCTACAGCATCCTCAGGTTACTCTAACCCACATTAGGCGAATCGCTCGTCTCTTGTGCGTTCGAGACGACACTAGCGGTGCCAATGCTATGCGATTTCGAAGCAGCGAACATCTGCTCTTTCCGAAGACCTGACTCAGACGCTTAGCTGAATCGCCGACCTCTATGTGGTCGTGCAAGCATTTCGCACGCGTCTCAGTGGAAATTATCTCCTCTAACGCAAGAGAGGACTGCTCCACTGCCTTAGTCATGGGGAAATGTAAAGTCGATGCCTCCCCTTTACATTCTCCAGGACATGTATCTGGGAACTCTGAAGGGTTCTCTTTAACAATGTTACCGGCCTCCTCAGCTAGCAGGCCCTTGTACCGACCTTGCGTGCATGCGTTGTCACTGAGTATTAACGTGCTATGGGTCTTACATTTATAGTAACTGGCATTTTTCTTTGACTCTGTACAAGTCGCCTGGCTGAGTACTTCAGTACACCTCAGGTTCATTCCATATTCACCTATCGGGGTTTCAGGGACGCAGGCAGACAAGCTCACCTCTTGAGGTGATTCATCTCGGTGGTCTTCGCACCTGACGAGGCCACTTGTCACCATTGCAAGGGGCACACCGGAAGAGTGGGGGAGCGTTTCCTCGCTCGCCTCGCATTCTTCGAGGTCATGGGCAATGCGAACCTTTGCCCGGTCCGTCGGGCTTTCTAGAGGTCTATATGCCTCTTCAATTGATGTGCTTTTTGTTGCACTGGTTCGCATGCGTGCCTCCTTGGTGATCTTGTCCTCTTCGAGGTCACCGGCAATGCGCACCGCTGCCCAGTCCATCGGGCTTTCTTTAGGCCTGGGTGCCTTTTTATCCAATGTGCTTTTCATAGCACAGGTGCGCATGGGTGCCTCAATTTCATTAGATGCTGCCTGCTGTCTGCTCCCTGAGCTATCCTCAGCCTCCTTGAGGTTAATTTCAGGATCTAGACTGCTTATGTTCCTGTTCATTTCTCTGCTGCCCTCTTGTTTAGTGCCTTTTTCGAACGGAAGGCCGCGACGGCGTTCGGGGCAATCGCTAGACAGATTTTTCGAACTGCTGAGTCTGGAGATCGCGTCAAACGCTTGCTCAAAAGAGCTTGCATACGACTCCAGCTCGCAAATCTCTCTCAGTGAGCGTGCCCTTTCAGCCTCTGCGACCCTCAGACGCAACTGCAAAACACGTGCCTCGCGCTCAATCTGTTCTCTTTTCGCTTCTCGCTCCGCAGCGCGTTCTTCTCGCGCTCGCGCCTGCCGCTCCGCGAACCACGCTTTTAGCTCTGCTCCCTCAAGCCCCATGCGTTCCGCTAAAGCTAACAGCTCTCGCGTGCTAGCCATGGTTTCAAGCTGTTATAATCGACAAGAAAATCCAAACAAACGGCTTTGTCCTGTCGCGCGGACGCCAATTTGTGATGCAGCGTGACTGCAGACGGTTCTTCAATTGGGGAACAACCCCATTAAGGGCAAAAGCCCAATCGGGGACAAAGCCGTTTGTTGTGAAAAATACACACAAACTTTTAATGAAACTAGAAACGGAAATTAACCCATAAAAACAAACACACAAAGATAACATGAAAACACGTAGCTGGAACGCTAATGATATGAGGCAAGTTCGGGCAGGCTGCGGGTGTGAGTATGCACTAGAGTCTCGACGCGGCGAAGCGGAGACGAGATGACGAGAGAAGCGTTGTTGGTCTCACCAAAGGTCGCTGTATCGGACCGGCTACCAGAGCGTGGCAGCTCTGGCTCAGAGGAAGAAGACAGGCAGCTCGGCAGCACGGACCGACGGTGGTGACGTTCTGGTCGGGCAGCTGATCGTGGCACTCGGGCTCGTAGCCCGTCAGCTCACGTTCTGCCCACGGACGCAGACGCTCACCGGCCTCGGGCAGCAGCAGTTGACTATCGGGCAGGGTGGCGATGCCCGGGAAGGCAGGCGGCTTGGCAGCAGGGGTTGAGGGCGGCGGCGTTCTGGCCGGGCAGCTGGTCGTGGAGCTCGGGCCCGTAGCCCGGCAGCTCTCGTTCTGCCCACGGGCGCAGACGCTTGCCGGCCTCGGGCAGCAGTTCTCGAACGGATGGAGTGGCGGCGCCCAGGAATGGGTTGGCAGGAGGCCCCGGCCGGGTGAAGTCCTGGTGGCTCGGGTCCGGAACCCGACGGCCGTCTTCAACTCCCGATCCGGTGGCCGACCTTCTCCTGGTGCCGCTTCTGGAACTCCTCCCCCCTACTGCCAGCGCGGCTCCTTTTTCTGCTGCTCTGGTCGATTCGTCGACTTCTCATTGGCTGCTCGAGGCTCCGTGTTCCTCTGTGATTGGATTGGCTCTTTTTCTTTTGATTTCTTTTCTTGCGCCGCGTGTTCACGCGCCGGACGGTCTTCGGCGTCGTCGTTTTCGGCGCGGCGCGGTAGAGCGGCACGCGCTCTCCTTGTCGTCTGCTTCTTGTTTGAAATGCAACGCACCTTGTCGCACACCACAAATATCACCGTCGCGCACCACACATCACAGACACCACTGATGTTCTCGCCACCCGGAACCCGTACTTCATATGACTTGCGGATGACCGATTTGCTTCCAATGGACCGCATCTTGCACGAGACCAGACGCAGCTTGCCAGCATCTGAGCAGAGTTTGACACCACCACATAACCACCCCCGTCGCTCTCCGTCCCCTTGGTGCTGTTCTTCCTCACCGCCGCCGGGAAACTAGCATCCGTGGCCAATGGAGGTGAGGTCGCCGGAACGTCTTTGCAAGAAATACCTCTGCCTGTTGCGATGCTCAGAAACAAAGTGAATGTGTTGATTGACGGAATACCGACCATGGCGTTAGTTGATACTGGGGTGACTGTGTCTGTGATGAGCCTCACTTTCAAAAACCGTCTAGGCCACAAAGTTACGTTTTCTTCGAACGACGGTAGTGTTACCTTTCGTGGAGTAGGCGGCAAATGGCTTCATCCCCTTGGTGTTTGTGCTGTGAGTGCGTTGTTGGCTGGGAAAGTGTTTGTGTCGGAATTCCTTGTTCTTGCTCGTTGTTCGCACGATGTTATTCTTGGTATAGATTTCCTTGAACAATGCGGCGCTTCCGTGGACTGTGGTTGTGGTGAAATATCGTTGAACAAGTTATTTATATCAGCAAATTCTGACAAAAGCTTGCGTAGCAAAGACAGGGTCACACTCAGTGTTCTTGATGAAGTGATTGCACCACCGTGGCACCTGACGGCCGATCATGCTTCTGCAAGTACTGTTGACGCTGATTGTGTTGACCTTGTAGTTAAGCCTCTCCGAATAAACTGTGCTAAAAATATATACTTGTGCCCTGCTCTTTCGTGTGCACGACGATACGAAAGGAGTCGCCACATTGTGGGTGCTGAACTGTTCATCCACGCCGGTTGTCCTTCCTCACAGTAAGAAAATTGCTCTCTTTGATGAAGCCGCATGCAGCTCAATAACGGCACTAACTGCGGACGTCACTACAGCTTGCTCTTCATGCGATAATCGCCATTCTGAAGAGCTACTGCTTGGTATGATCAGCAAGGCTCTCTGTACATCGAACGGCAAGCCCTGATACAGGTCCTTCCCAGGCATGAGGCTGCATTCGACTTCACACATGGAGAGGCACCCCTTCATTTACCGTCGTCCCGCGCTCATCACAGAATAGATACCGGCTCAGCACATCCCATCCGCCACAAGCCCTACCGCGTGTCATCCTTCGAGCGCAAAGTTATTGCACAGCAAGTCAAGCAGATGATGAACAAAGGTGTCGTTCGAGAGTCGTCTAGTCCATGGGCAGCCCCAGTAATCGTGGTCCGAAAAAAAGATGGCTCCTGGAGATTCTGCGTGGATTACAGATGTCTAAATGCGGTGACGAAGAAGGATGTCAATCCGCTACTGTGAATCGATGATGTCATTGATTGCTTACACGCTGCTTCTTATTTCTCAACACTTGATTTGCGATTGGGGCATTGGCAAATACCTATGGACCCTGACGACAAGGAAAAGACCGCTTTCCTGAGTCCAGATGGGCTATTTGAATTTAATGTTATGCCTCTTGGCCTTTGCAATGCTCCTGCCACCTTCGAAAGATTCATGGACACAGTACTGCGTGGTTTAAAGAGGGAGATATGCATGTGTTACCTTGATGATGTTGTAATGTTTGGCCACACGTTTGAAGAAGTGACGAACACCTCAGCCTTGTTCAAGAAAAAAAAAAAAGCTGGACTAGTTCTAAACTAAAAAAATGTCGGTTTGGTGAACGTCAAACACTGGTCCTGGGACACTTAGTCGACAAGGATGGCGTCAAACCCGATCCTCGTAAGATTGAAGCGGCGAGCTCCTTTAAGCCACCGCAGTCAGCACGAAAACTTTGCTCATTCATTGGCCTATGTTCATACTTTCATCATTTTGTACCCCAGTTTGCCGACATCGTTTACCCGTTGACAAGTATTTTGCGCCAAGATGCGGCCTTCAATTGGACACCAGAGTGTGATGCATCATTCTCTCAACTGAAGTTTATACTAACGTCAGCACCCCTCTTTCGTCACTTTGATTCATCTTGCCCAACTGAAGTTCACACTGATGCTAGTGGAATCGGGAGCGGTGCTTGTACAATGTCACACTGGTGCAGAACATGTCGCATATGCCAGCCATTGCCTGAGCAAGTCTGAACGCAATTATATGGTTAGGAACAGGAATGCCTAGCAGCTGTTTTCGCTGTACAGAAGTTGCGGTGTTATCTTTACGAAAGACCATTCAAGATTATCGCCGACCATCATTATTTATGCTGGCTGGTCGATTTGCATGATCCCTCTGGTCGCCTCGCACGTTGGGCGCTGCACCTTCAGGAATACGACTTTGTGTTATCGTACAAGAGTGGCCGTCGTCATGCTGACGCAGACTGCCTCTCTCGGATTCCTCTAGCGACTACCGACTGCGATGCTGAGAATTTTGACTGTCTCGCTGCTATTACTTGTACGTACCCTGACGCGGCAGACTTTCAGCGAAAACAACGCAATGATCTTACCTTCAATCGTTTTTTGTCGCCGCCCATACTTATCAAGGCAGCGGTCGCTTTACTGTCCGTGATAAGTTGTTCTACAAAACTAATTACTCCCGGCATGGAGCGCGTTTTCTGCTTGTTGTACCCGAGTCTCCGCTCCGACGTTTTACGTGCCATGCATGACGATGCGACATCCGGCCATTTCGGCTTCGTACGAACGCTACACCGCATGCAGGAGCGCTTTTACTGGCCCAAGATGTACGAAACAACCAAGCGCTATGTCACTAGTTGTGAAACGTGCCAGCGTCACAAGCGACCGACCACCACAGCCCCAGGTCCCCTTCAGCCATTGACACCGCCCAGTACGCCGTTCAAGCAAGTAGGCATTGACCTTTTGGGTCCATCCCCGTTATCTAACAATAGGAACCGTGGACCATCTTACACGGTATGCAGAAACTGCAGCCATACCCTCTTCCAGCGCTGCTTGCGTGGCGGTTCCTGCTGCGTTCCATGGTCCTTCATCATGGCCCACCACGTGTCAGCATCAGTGACCGTGGTCGCCAGTTCACTGCTGATGCCGTTGTGTGCATTTTCACAGTTCCGTCATTCCACGCCGTATGATCCACAGACCGATGGCCTCGTTGAAAGGACAAACAGAATGCTGACCAACATGCTTGCCATGTATGTCTCCTCCAATCATAAGAACTGGGACGACGTGCTGTCCTTCATCATACACTTACGCATACAACCCGGTGAAACACGATATCACGAACTATAGCCCATTTTATCGCCTGTATAAACGGCTACCGTGAAGTCCTCTGGACACTTTCTTACCCTTCGTTCTGCACAATGAAGATTCTGTATCGAAGACCTCGTGTCTCGCCGAAGAAGCCCGTCGAATAGCTCGTCTTCGTACTCTGGCCTCGCAAAGTCGTTCGAAGGAGCGATACGACGACGGTCACGTACGAGTATCGTTCGAAAAAGGTGACTTGGTCCTCCTTTGGACACCGCAACGCAAGCGTGGATTGTGCCAAATGTTCTGGTCACAATATTCAGGCCAATTTGTAGTTGTGGACCGCCTGAGCGAACTCACGTAATATAGCTCGCCTTCTGGGCAGTGGTCGGCGATCAAACAAAATGGAACTGACTCGTATTGCTCGCCTGAAGCCATCCTGACTCCCCACCTGACTCGCCCCACGAGCATTGTCTGCTTGCAGGGAAATGTAACGGAGATACGAAAGGCAGGTACGAAAGAAAGAAGAAGAGAAGGAAGAGCTTTCGAGGCCGGAATGCGCTACCATCATCGTCCATCTCCTGTAAATAAAACCATTTCCTCACAACTTTTCGTAACAATATTTATGCCTTTGCAAAAGCATGCATTTAACACATAACACTGAAACTTTCCAGCTTAGTAGCTTTCGGTGTGTTTTAATTTTGAAGCCAGTCACATTCAATTTATGCACATTTCCTAGAAATCCTGAATCGCACCACGGGTTCCAAGAAAAGCTTACCAGTACCAGCGATCTGCATTAGTGCATATTAGTTAACCCTTTTTTTTTTGCATGGCAGATTGCATATTTTGACAGGCAAGCAAAATAAGCCTTCATAAGGAAGTTCTACACATAGTCAAACGAACAGCTTGCCAAGACTTCCCCAAGACCAATACAGAGAGAGCATTAGCTTGGCTTCAGGAATGCTTGTGGAGTTCTAAGGCTATTGCTCGGCTTGTACAAGCCGGATTGTAGACAATCTCTTGGCTTGAAAAAGTCCAAATGTAGTAGTCTTCTATATGGGTTTGTGCTACCTATACGGGTCCCAAATCGTTGTATGTGGCACGCCGGACTCTGACGTGTCGTACGACGGATCGCACCATGTGTCTCGTGCTAAATTGTTGCAGATAGCCAGTTACAGTTTTTCTCTCTCTAGAGTCTGCGAGGTGCCTTTGCGCTGGTACTGGCGGCAAGGTTGTCGTGAGAAGAGGCTGACGGTTATCACGGTCGCTTTTTCCGTCAGGCCCTAAGCTACCGTGATAACACGCAATGTTTACCACCAGTGTTCTCTCGTCATGGCTTTGCCGTCAGCTCCTCAGTCACCAAACCCACCGCCCCTGCCGATGTGCTTCCACGGCATGTTCACCGCTACATGGATGTGTAGATTACAGAAGTTAGCTGCAGAATTTTGTTTATGTGATCTTGGCATTTCTCCCGTGGCATCATTAGTAAGTATTTCCAACACAGCGGCGGGCATTGATATCAAGTGTGCTTGATATCAATGTGTGCTCGCACATGTGCGAGAGTAAAGGATTTTAGTGTCTCCAGAAAACTACAGCAAGGCCGTTTGATCGTGGGACTGCACACTAGCAAAGTTCAGGGTGCGTTCATTACGCGAGTAAATATGGTACATGTAATGAATTACTTGTAATCAATTACGCTTTCGGTGATTTTGTAATTTTACAATTACTTTGTTTACTCGGTAACACTTTCTGTAATTACTTTTTTTTTTCAGTAACCAAGTATATGGAACCAGTTACGTTTTTGACGAAAAAGGACCAAAAATTAACTTGGAACAATACCGCCCAACTTCTCTCCTATGTGGCGCTTCGAAAATTATGGAACACATCGTATACAGCAACCTAATGAGGCACCTGAATTCGCAAAACTTTTTTTATGCAGAACAGCATGGTTTTCGCGCCGGATTTTCTTGTGACACACAGTTAACGGAATTTTCTTTTGACATAACTGCATTAGATCAAGGTACTAGCGTTGACTGCTTGTTTTTAGATTTCAAAAAAGCATTTGATCGGGTACGACATGATTGTATAATACACAAACTTCAGCATTTAAAAATTCCCGCTGACCTAATGAACTGGTTAAAAAACTACTTCGTAAATCGCAGACAGATAAGAGTGGTAAACGGATGTTGCTCATCAGCTGTTCCAGTCACGTCCGGAGTACCGCAGGGGTCTGTTCTGGGCCCGTTATTATTTATTTTTATTAACCATATTGCTAAGAACATCCAGTCGAACCTACGATTGTACGCAGATGACTGCGTTGTTTACAGCTTGATAAACAATCCAGGTGACATAAAAATTCTTCAACAGGACCTTAATAAAATTTCGAACTGGTATATGCTACTTGGTGCATCACACTAAATGAATCAAAATGCAACTACGTGTTCTTTTCTAGGAAAGAAACTGACGTTTCCCATTCTTACAGAGTGAATAATTCAACCATTTCGAGCGTAACAGGGGCTAAGTACGGCGGCGTTCACTTCTCAAGTGATCTTACTTGGCAGGATCATATTGCCGAGATTGCCGCGAAAGGGAATAACACACGAATGTTCTTGGCTCGAAATTTTCACCCCTGTCCTCGGGCAACTAAGAAGTTATTATACACGACATACGTAACGCCTGTTCTTGAGTATGCGTGCACGATATGGGACCCTTATCAGGACAACCTTAAATACATCCTAGAGCGCGTACAAAACCGAGCGGCACGCTTTATGACTGGGAACTATCGCAGATCTAGTAGCGTCACAGAAATGAAAATTGAAGCTGACAAGCCCATATTGAGGTCCAAAGGCAGAAAACATTTATTTCTTGCAAAACATAGTTACAGTCGAATCGCGTTAATTCTTGCAAAACATAGTTACAGTCGAATCGCGTTAATTCGAACTGACGCTGTGGTCCCGTCATAGCTATGTGTATTCCAATGGGGGAGAACGCTCGGTAATTAGAACGCGAAAGCATTTGCGACGGTTAATTCGAACATAACCGTGCACCGACAATGCTCTCAGCAGCACGCCAAATCACGTGGAGGCGCCTCCAACTGGCAATGCTCCGACACCGCAATAAAGCAAAAGCTTAGGAGAGACCCCTCACTGCCGCGCGGAGAAATAAAAAAGAAAGAAAAAAATTACCGCGGCGAAAATTTCCTCTCTCAAATGGTAAGGTCGCCGTTTCAGCGTCGCGCCGGAACACGCGGGTACGCACCGACGTCTCAGCCAACGCAGCGGCTGCTGTGCAAAGGGAAGCAACAAGGAGGTGCAGTCCAGCCAACAAAACTGCCCACGCCGGCCAACGCTCACTTCAACGGCAGAAAACGAAATTTAGGGGAGCGGGTTAAGCTGGCGCCGAGTCGGCGGGCGCGCACGAAGAGTTGAAGGTGAGGGAGCTACGAGGGAGTCGAAAGGGAGGGCGAGGGGAGCCACCGAAGCGACGGGGTTGCCGAGGCCAAATGCGCTTCCCTGCCGCCCCCCTCCCTCACCTTCGACACGGTCTCCGCGCGCGCATCGCCAGGCCGGCGCGGCCCGCTTCCTGAAGTTTCGTTCACTGCTGTTATCGGGATGCGAGAGACAGAGAGAGATTGTGGTTGTGAAGAGGAAGAGGCGCTATCGGAATGCGAGCATTGCCTGGCGTGAGCATTTCCGTGGCCCTTGCTCGCTATGTGCTTGCGCGCCATGATATTTCACAACTCGCACCGTTCGTACGTAGCGCTATGGTGCACAAATACGTCAAAAATAAGTCCTTTTAATTTTCGGGCCCCTTCAAGTTCAAATTATCGAGATTTGACTGTGTTTTCTGCTGGTGCGTCACACCCTTGGACAGGAACTCCTTTTGCACACATTGCAGTTTGTGAGCAAGGGGTTTGTACGTTACAACACAGCCCTTGGCTCGAGCGTGCACATTGAGCGAGTTACTGATAGATTGTGTTTACAAGAAAGCGAAGGAACATCCCCGAATAAAATTTTGAAAAGGAATACTTAGTGAAGATAACCTGTCAAGGGGTGCAGAGGACGCATTGAAAGAGCCAGACCAGCTCGTTCTATTTACTGTATTTGTGCAAGGTTAATAAAAGTAGGGAGGAAAGTAACGTTAAAATAATAGATGACTTTTTAGTAAGTTCTGGATTACTTTCGTGGGACAATAATTAGCAACGGTAATCAATTAGATTTTTCAATGAAGTAATTGTACCTGGTTACTTTTTTTTATGTAACGTGTACAAGTCTGGCTCTAAGTTGCATAAAGCTGCCAGTAGTCGTGTGCAGCACACCATGTCTTGGAAGTCGAAACGGTACGATTCAGAGTAGGCATACGTGTTTTTCACAGCACGGGGCAGCTTAGGAATGATGTGACCTCACCGAGCCATCACAGTGAGCCTTTTTGTTGGGACACGCTCGCAGTAATGCACCTGCTTTTCACTTGGCGTCCGCACAAAATATGCTCAAACATCACTGCCAAAGACTCGTGGCGAATCTGAATGAGCAATTGTAGCTTCACTAAAAGTGAGGGAAGAAATAGATTTCTGAGAGCGTGGCAAGGGCTCACCACTACCGCATCACTGAGAGGAAGCAAGATGCGACAAATTCCTCCTCGCCAATAAAAAAGTCGGTACACAAGAACTGATCAAGCTAACCACAGGACTTACAAATAAAAGTTTATTGTCTATTTTTATACATGTTATTATTCTCTGTATTTGTGATGTTCCTGGAAAGTTGAGGCTGCTTGACTGAGCACTTCCTGCATCTTGTTTCACGCAACAAAGATAACAAAGATGATGAAGAACACAATGAGCACGGCAAACACCTTGATCATGAGCCACCGGTTAGAGGTCACCGACTGGAAGTAGCGCAGGATCTCCGAGTGTGCAGCCTCCACATTTAGCGATGTGTCCTCCACATTGGCATCGATCCTGAAACATTACCAGGCCTCAGTGTGTCAACTACTGAACACACAAAGCTGCTAAGAATGGAACCAACATGGTGCATCATCAATTTGTCAAAGCAGAAACAACAAAGCTTTTTGTAGGTGCTCTATAATATATTGGGTAGTATTTCTTTAAAACAGTTTTGTTTTGGAGCATGTTGTATTTTGTTACAAAGGCTAGCAGCTGCACAGTGCATGTTTTAGGAGGTTTTATAGCTCATGCTGACTACTTTTCTACATTAGAGTGCATTTAAACTAATTTGGGGTGTTTGTTCGGCTTGTGCGAATATTGATTTTTTGGTTCAAAGTGAACTCAAAGTGAATATTAATTATTTTCAAATAATTTTGAAGCAAATAGTTTGAATAGTCGTGGGATTTGCATAAAATGAGGACACAAGTGCCAGATGTGAACAAATCTAAAAGAAATTTGTTTACTTGCGAAAAAGGGAACAGGTCTGTTTATTTTCAAAGTGTCGTTATTCAGGTATTTAAAATTTTAGAAAATGCAAGTTCAACATTTCGCAGAACACCAGCAGCATAGAAAACTTGTTTACAGGCTCTTCCTCACGCACACATTCCAGTAAATTTAGCAACGTCATTTAAAATTAGCGTGTTGGAGCAGACTTCCAGGTGTGCTGCAGGGCAGCTCCATTGGCGCAGCATTTTCACTCCTGCACATCATGGAAAGAAACCTGGCTGATTTTTGTCTGCGACTTGCTCGCTTACTGCAATATCCCGAGCAAGCAGCCCCCTCTTGGCGAAAAGATAATCCAAGAAAGGATAGGGGGGGGGGGGGTGCCCTTGCTCGGTCGCGGACAGAAATTCACGGGCTGTCGGCCCCGGAGCCGGCTGCCAGCGAGCTAGGCCTAGTGATCCCAGTGATCGCAAGCACGCCTGGCTAGCTCGTTCGCTTCCGTTGGTTTCGATAAACTCAAACGTATTGCAACTTAAGCGCAACATAAGTGTGTACATGTTGTGCTGACCAACATAGGAGCTTTATTACTAGCTGCATTCGGTCCTTTCGCAAACAGCCACCAGTCTGATTTGATGGCCCAGCAAGCTAGGCCTGCCAGCTCCTAGACATCGGTGGCTGTCAATAGATCCGACACAGCGGACGTGGCCTTCCGGAAAAAAGTCTATGCTGCTTGCATAGTTGTGTTTATATTGGCATCCTGTGTTGAAAACGAAAGGGCTGTGCAAACACGTTTGTTTTCGCTTTTTTTGCAAAGTTACGCAGTATTACGAGCGTCCATACAGGGGCGCCAGTTCTGGGTGGAGCTACGCGCCGTTCGCTCATTCGTACTATGTGTCCCGAATCGCCGCATGCGGCAAGTCGGACTGACACGTCGTACGACTGATCGCACGACACGCAAGATCGCACCATGTGTCTTGCGGTTAGTTGACATGTGACACTACGCACCGTTTGACAAAATCGCCTACTCAGGGGAGATATGCCTATGGCGATGGCTGTGCAGATACCTGGCTATGAACTATCGGGCCTCGGCAGATGGAATTTAGTGAGAACGAAATTTATTGTTTCTGCCGAAACAATAAATTTCGTTCTCACTAAATTGCATCATTTTGTGTAATTTAATACGCAATTTCGTAAAATGTTTACAAAAACAAGCTATAGCCAAGTGTTCCAGTGAAAATGCATGAAGCAGTGAACAGGGTGAAGAAAGGGGAGGGGCGTTTGCACGGGTAGGGGCGCCTGCTCGGGATTTTACGGTATGTCTGTGGGGTGTCTCTATACGTTGGACCATTTGCCAGTCTTGCATTATTTGCGTTACTGCCAGCCTCTGCCTCCCCATTCTTACTTCCTTCAGGATGAAAATTTGAACGTATTCTGTCTTTAACGCTTACGGCTATATTTGCTAAATGTTTGCTTCTGATTTCACCTTTTCTGGCATTATTTCTGAAAACGATAATATGCACCACATGGTGAACTTATTGCTAAGTCTCTGTTCCTTCTGCAATAATGCATCAATCAATACCGGTCTCGTGTTCCATTAGTGCTGGCGGAGACCGACATCACAAAGACAGTTCAGCTCACTGAGCAAACATTTGTGGCACATGCTTGACCCATGGCGAGTGTTGAGTGCGTGTAGCACACACCTTTGCACCATCTCCTCTTGCTCCTTGACCATGTGTGCCAGCTGCTGGAAGATGGAGCCCAGCTCCACAATGGTGCTCTCAATGCTTGCCATGGTGTCAGCCCGGCTTTGGATGTATGCATCCTGTGCAACAGCAATACTCAGTTACAACAACAATATGAGCCAGCCATGGTTCAAAAAGGATGCCCACTGCCAAACAAAAAGTCAACCATGCATACACTCAAGAGAAAGTGGTTAAGGCATCGCAGTTATTGTTCATGACCGTATTTGCCTGCGTATAGACAAACTTTTGCGTCTCAAATTTTCATCAGTGTGTCTTGCACAATGGTGAAACTTATACATAAAACCACGCATCCTGGTTTTTTCACGAGTACAAAAAATTGGACAGTACCCATCCCACGATGGCTGTCGGCAGTAATGCATTTGCCACTGAATTAAAATATCGACACAATGCATTGCCACCATCAAAACGAGTTATGTATGAGGTGTGTAGTACAGCGGGACTCCTCTTTCACGCTTCCCTAAAAACGTTGTGCACCATCGAGCGGTGCCGCCGCGAAGCCGGCAACGTGGCCTCCAAAACGCTGACGCAGCACCATCTAGTGGCACTGCCTGCTGGACGCACACTCTGTGGAACATAGTTTCATCAATGAGTGAATTCATGATCGCTAAAGTGTTGCAGTGAAAGACGTTCATTGAAAAATGGCACAGCCTGCTAAACTTTAGGCAGCTGTCCTTGAAGAACTCATGTGACGGCGGTTCAATCCGCCCAGCATCGGAGGAGTCGTGGCACATTCCCTGTTGCCCAAGTTGGAGGTTCATTGAAGACCAGCACAGACAGAGTGCTCCGAGTCGGCATCAAAGAGCTTCACTGAACCTACCCAGCCTCGCATCGTCTACAGGAGAGTCATTCAGTGTGGAACAAGTTTATACCTTGCTACACAGTAGGTCATCATGATGCGAATCTCTTGGGACAGTGTAAAAGATTCATGTCACCCGAAAA